>NC_056628.2:121131622-121432913 GCF_002870075.4 Lactuca sativa
AAGGGTCATTTCCAAAAAACATCACAATCATCAATCAAATATCATAAAACAAACAAACATTGCATCATATAACAAACATGAAGATAGCCATCACTTTTCCAACAATATTAATTAAGGCTAAAATATGAAGCAAAATACAATAATTAAGACTTTATAACCAAGTAAATAATAATTACCAAAAAGAAAAATGTAACATCCGGGTTCCCAGATATTATTTCTTATTCATTTATTTTTGGATTTTGAGAGGAGACTCGGCGAGTTGGAGTATAAACTCGCCGAGTATGGTCGTGGATGTCCACGCGGATTCGCGTCTGGACTCAGCGAGTCCAAGGGGTGGACTCGGCGAGTCCACGCTGTTTAATGAAACCCTAATTTCATGGGTTTGGGACCTATTTAAAGGCCCTTAAGGCCGTCATTTGCATCTATCAGTCCCTTGAGAGAAACCCTAGAGCACTTGAGCGTTTTGGGAAGAGAGAGAAGGCCATTGTTAACATTTGAAGCTTTTTTAACAAGGAAAAGGAGGTTTTAGCCAAAAGGAAGCAAGGGAATTGGACATCCCTCAGAGCATCACTTTAGAGGTAATATCTCGGCTCCTTTTCTGTTGTTATGATGATGATGTGGATTTAGGGTTTCTTGGACCCTTTATTGACTAGTTTTGAGGCCAATACGTCCCTATGTGCGTTGAGGCATTAGATCTGGAACCATTGAGGTCTAGAGGGCTTTACTCTTCAATCTTTATGAATATCTTTGGGGGTTTTGACCATGGGTTGTGATAAATGGGGCTAAAACATCATATAAGAGCAAATAGAGGTTGTTAGTGCGTCAAGATCCGAACTTTACGTGATTATCATGCTTGGAGATGCTAGATCTATGATTCGATGGAACAGATCTAACCTCAGAAGTCGTCTTTAGTTTGTGCATGGCATGAACTTGCCGAGTTGTTCTTGGGACTTGGCGAGTAGTTTGAAGGTTGCCCGTTAATCACTTAATGAGTGGACTTGCCGAATTAGGGGAAAGACTCAATGAGTCAGGGTGAGTCAGGTGTCTGAGTTCGAGTTGGAACTTGCCGAGTTGTTCTTGGGACTCGGCGAGTTGAGTCGGGGTGGCCCCGCGATTCTTGCCAGGTGGAACTCGTCGAGTTGGGAAACACTCGACGTGCCAAGAGAGGGTTCGAGAGAGAGTCAGTTGACACGTGTAGACTCGCCGAGTTGCCCTAGTGCACTCGCCGAGTCGGGTCAAAGTTGACCGTTGACCTTGTGGACTTTTAGGGTTGAGTGCAGTTGTATTTATGGGAATATTTGCTTTATGTGATTAGGCGGAGGCTAGGTCACATTTCTACCGAGGCAGAGACTTACCGAGATATCAGAGGTGAGTCTTTTCACTATACTGTACCTGGAAGGGTACCTATGTGTGACCGGAAGGTCTTGTATGATATGAGTTGCATGTTTTGTATGCGTTATGTATATGATATGTATGCTATGTATGATATGGGACGGAAGGCATTATGACATGGACCGGAAGGTCAGGGAGTCATGGACCGGAAGGTCAACACGAGTAGGACCGGAAGGTCTAATGGGACTGGGACGGAAGTCCCCTGAAACACATGGACCGGAAGGTCGTGTGAAGTATGGCCTGGAAAGGCATATGTGTGTAAGGGTATTTTGAGGAAACTCACTAAGCTTTTATGCTTACAGTTGCTGTGTTATGTGTTTCAGGTACTAGCGAGGACCGTGGGAAGGCGCCGACGTGATGCGTACACACTAGAGAGAGGATTGATTTTTGTGATCTTGGGATACAATATGTTTTGATAACTATTACCGGATATTTTGTAAAACTTTTTATATGAAAAAGGTTGTGTCAAAATGAAAATTTTGTTTTGAAATTTACGTTGTTACAAGTTGGTATCAGAGCCTTGGTTTGAGGGATTCAGATGCATCTTCGGGCGCATCTGCACTCAAACTAAGGATTTGAGGAAATTTTTGATAATATTTTTTTTTGAGAAAGAGTAAAGAGTCTTGAGAAAAACAGAGCAGAGTCGTGTGTACGATCATCCAGCGCCCGAACGGTGACTCCCCAAAAGTACCGTACTACTGAAGACACCGGATCTGTGGGCATTCCAAGTAAGAATCTTTTGGACAACGGAGGACGAGTAGGGTAGCGTCATCGAGTATGATTATGCTCGATCGAGTCTCTGATAAATTTATATTGTATTTCAGAGGGGCATCATGGTTGGGACATTCCACAGACATGAGACGAGCGGTGTGAGTGACGAGGAGCTTCGTCAGATGATCCATGATGAGGTGGCTGCGGCAATCAGGGTCGAGATTCCGGAGATGTTTGGGTCTATCAAGACCACACTGTTGGAGACTTTTGACGAGCGGTACGCCGTGGTGACTGAGGCCTCAGCCGCTGCAGCTACAGCAGTTGTGGCTGCTGCCAGGCCTCAGGGAGGTGATTCGTTGTTGTTCCGGGAGTTCAGCAACACGAAGCCACCCGAGTTTGATGGGACGCAGGATCCGATCGCTGTGATGAGATGGACTGCTGACATTGAGGTATGCTTCTATACATGTTCATGTCCGGAGCATCTGAGGGTACAGTTTGCTTTGAACCAGCTTCGCTTGGGGGCGAAGGATTGGTGGAAGTTCGTGACATCGAACTTCACTCTTGCGGAGATTTCAGCGGTGACTTGGGAAAGGTTCACCACCATGTTCAGAGACGAGTATGTTCCCCCGGTAGAGAGGGAACGACTGGTTCAGGAGTTCTTGACCCTTAAGCAGGGTAATGATTCGGTTGTTGTGGTCACTCGGAAGTTTCATGAGAGGGCGATGTTCTGCCCTGAACAAGTGTCTTCTGAGCAGGCTCGGATGAGCCGGTATTTGGGTATTATGAGGAGGGACATTCGGGAGCTTCAGGAAAATGCCCGGAAGCGGGAGATTGAGTTAGAGACTCAGGACAGGGAGGAGGCCGAGTCTCAGAGGATGGATCGACGGCCGGCTCAGTCTCAGCCGGCAGCCAAGCGGACCAAGTTCGCCGATTCGAGGACTGGAGGCCAGAAGGGCCGCACTTGCGGAAAGTGCGACAAGGGTCATGAGGGGGCCTGTCGATCGGGTGATTGCTACAAATGTGGAAAGGAGGGGCATATCGCTAGGGATTGCCCCAAGGGATTTATGGTTTGCTTCCATTGCAACCAGACCGGCCATCGGAATGCCGAGTGCCTCAGTTACACTAGGGATCAGCGCAGGGATCTGCGCCTGCTGCTAGGGTCGCCGAGGTTCGACCGGTGAAGGCCGAGGCTCCGAAGGCTCGTGGGAGAGCTTTTCAGTTGACTGCAGAGGAAGTTCGTGCGACGCCCGATGTTGTGGATGGTATGTATTCTGTACTTTATCTTTTGCTTATGATGTTCTGCTTATATGATGATATGCGTAGGTACTTTTCTTGTGAGTTCTGTACCTGATTTGGTGTTATTTGACTCGGGTGCGAGTCGGTCATTTGTTTCCTTGGCATTTAGCCAGCACATTAGTATCCGTCGGGAGGCGTTGAGTCGACCTCTGCGAGTTTCCATAGCTGATGAGCGAGCAGTGTATGCATCAGAGGTGATTCGAGGGTGTACCCTTGAGATCTTCGGTGTGGAGTTCCCGATAGATCTGGTCCCGATTACGATGGGGGATGTGTGTGTTATAATGGGCATGGATTGGTTGAGCCGATTTGGAGCCGTTATAGATTGCGAGCGTCAGTTGGTGACGATACGAGACCCCAGTGGGGGAGTTCTTACGGTGTACGGCGAGGGTACATGTATGGGGTCAGCATTTTGTTCGGCCGCCAGAGCGAGACAGAGTCTACAGCAGGGCTGTAGAGGATTTGTGGCATATGTGATGGATGCGAGGGTTGTTTCAGAGAGTTCGAAGCCGGTTGAGGAGGTTCCGATAGTGCGTGAGTTCCCGAATGTGTTTCCAGAGGAATTGCCAGGTGTGCCTCCGGAGAGGCAGGTAGAGTTCAGTATTGAGTTGGTTTCGGGAGTTGCGCCTATCGCTAAGGTGCCTTATCGCCTTGCGCCTCCGGAGATGCAGGAGTTATCTCGCAGCTCTAGGAGCTGCTGGGAAAGGGGTTTATCAGGCCGAGTAGCTCACCTTGGGGAGCGTCGATTCTTTTTGTCAAGAAGAATGATGGTTCACACCGGATGTGTATTGATTACCTGGAGTTGAACAAGTTGACAGTAAAGAACCGTTACCCACTGCCGAGGATCGATGATTTGTTCGATCAGCAGCAAGGAGCATCTTGGTTCTCCAAGATTGATTTGAGGTCTGGGTATCATCAGGTGAGGGTGCGGGAGGAGGACGTCACGAAGGCAACATTCTGGACTCGTTATGGGCATTACGAGTTCGTGGTGATGCCTTTTGGACTCACCAACGCACCGGAGGTGTTCATGGATCTCATGAACAGGGTGTGCAGACCGATGTTGGATCGCTCGGTGATCGTGTTCATTGACGACATATTGGTGTATTCGAGATCCAGAGAGCATCATGAGGAGCATTTGAGAGAGATCCTTGGAGTCCTGAGATCGTAGAGGCCGTATGCCAAATTCTCCAAGTGTGAGTTCTGGTTGCGGGAGGTTCAGTTCTTGGGACACCTCGTCAACCAGAATGGGATATTGGTCGATCCGGCCAAGATTGAGGCAGTTATGAGGTGGGAGGTGCCAAGGTCACCCACCGAGATCAGGAGCTTTTTAGGATTGGCTGGCTATTATCAGAGATTTATGAAGGATTTCTCCAAGATCGTTGTGCCACTCACCAAGATGACCCGGAAAGGTGTTGCATTTTCATGGGGTCCGGAGCAGCAGACTTCATTTGAGATACTTCGCCAGAAGTTATGTGAGGCCCCAGTATTAGCTCTTCCGGAAGGGATGGAGGATTTTGTGGTATATTGTGATGCATCGATATCCGGATTGGGAGCGGTGCTTATGCAGAAGGGGCATGTGATAGCGTATGAATCTAGGCAGCTTAAGCCTCACGAGTCGAGATATCCCACTCATGACTTGGAGCTGGGAGCGGTAGTGTTCGCTCTCAAGATCTGGCGACATTATATGTATGGGGTTCGGTGTACGATATACACGGACCACAAGAGCTTGAAGTATTTGATGGATTAGCCCAACCTGAATATGCGTCAGAGAAGGTGGTTGGACGTGGTCAAGGATTATGATTGTGAGATCCTGTACCACCCGGGCAAGGCTAATGTGGTAGCCGATGCATTAAGCCGTAGGGCGGAGGGTGCCCCAATTCGAGATATTTGCTTGAGATTGACAGTGATGACCCCGGTGTTGGATGCTATCCGTGGGGCCCAGGCTGAGGCTGTGAGGTCAGAAAAACAGAGGAGAGAGCGAGTTGTCGGGCTGATATCGGAATTCGTTGCCGATAGCCGGGGGCTTATGACCTTTCGGGGTCGGATATGGGTACCATCCGTGGGCGGAACGCGTACCATCTTATTGGAAGAGGCTCATCGATCGAAATTCTCAATCCATCCCAGGGCCACTAAGATGTATTTGGACCTAAAGAAGGATTATTGGTGGCCCGGTATGAAGAGGGAGGTCGCATGGTTTGTAGAGAGATGCTTGACTTGCCGCAGGGTTAAGGCCGAGCACCAGCGTCCACATGGTAAACTGCAACCATTAGAGATTCTCGAGTGGAAATGGGATCAGATTACCATGGATTTCATCATCAAATTGCCAAGGACCGCGAGGGATGTCGATGCAATTTCGGTGATTGTGGACAGGTTGACGAAGAGCGCTCACTTTCTTGCTATCAGTGAGAGCTCTTCTGTTGAGAGGCTGGCAGAATTGTATGTGAGGGAGGTGGTATCGCGGCATGGAGTTCCGATTTCGATTGTTTCAGACCGAGATGTGCGATTTACTTCCAGATTTTGGAAGAAGTTTCATGCGGAGTTGGGTACGAGACTACATTTCAGTACCGCATACCACCCACAGACGGACGGACAGAGTGAGCGGACGATTTAGACGCTCGAGGATATGCTTCAGGCATGTGTATTGGATTTCGGAGGGATTTGGGACACGTATTTTCCCTTGGCGGAGTTTTCTTATAACAACAGTCATCATTCGAGCATTGGCATGCCGCCTTTTGAGCTGTTGTATGGGAGGAGGTGTCGAACCCCCATTTACTGGGGAGAAGTAGGGCGGCGTGTGATGGGCAGCACCGAGATTGTGCTTCAGACGATAGAGCAGATCCAGCAGGTTAGACAAAGGTTGTTGACTGCTCAGAGTCGGCAGAAGAGTTATGTGGACAAACGTCGGTCCGAGCTCGAGTTTCAGGTTGGCGACTTCGTGCTCCTGAAGGTCTCTTCTTGGAAAGGAGTGATTCGATTTAGGAAGAGGGGCAAGTTGGGGCCCCGATATATCGGTCCTTTCAGGGTGATCGCGAGGGTAGGCAGGGTAGCCTATCGTTTGGAGTTGCCAGCAAAGTTGGGCAGATTCATGACACTTTCCACGTGTCGCAGCTGCGGAAGTGTATAGCCGACGAGTCGGCAGTAGTACCATTAGAGGATATTCAGGTGGATGCGAGCTTGAATTATGCTGAGAGACCAGCGGCGATCAGGGATCGAAAGATCAAGGTTTTGAGAAACAAGGAAGTACCTCTGGTGCAGGTCTAGTGGCAACATCGGAAAGGGTCAGAGTTGACTTGGGAGCCGGAACATGAGATGCAGGAGCAACATCCAGAGTTGTTTTCGGAGTGAGACTTTGAGGGCAAAGTTTGATTCTAGTGGGGGAGAATTGTAACATCCGGGTTCCCAGGTATTATTTCTTATTCATTTATTTTTGGATTTTGAGAGGAGACTCGGCGAGTTGGAGTATAAACTCGCCGAGTATGGTCGCGGATGTCCACGCGGATTCGCGTCTGGACTCGGTGAGTCCATGCTGTTTAATGAAACCCTAATTTCATGGGTTTGGGACCTATTTAAAGGCCCTTAATGCCGTCATTTGCATATATCAGTCCCTTGAGAGAAACCCTAGAGCACTTGAGCGTTTTGGGAAGAGAGAGAAGGCCATTGTTAACATTTGAAGCTTGTTTAACATGGAAAAATAGGTTTTAGCCAAAAGGAAGCGAGGGAAGTGGACATCCTGCGATTTTGGAGCTCATATGATCACTTTAGAGGTAATATCTCGGCTCCTTTTCTGTTGTTATGATGATGTGGATTTAGGGTTTCTTGGACCCTTTATTGACTAGTTTTGAGGCCAATACGTCCCTATGTGCGTTGAGGCGTTAGATCTGGATCCATTGAGGTCCAGAGGGCTTTACTCTTCAATCTTTATGAAGATCTTTGGGGGTTTTGACCATCGGTTGTGATAAATGGGGCTAAAACATCATATAAGAGCAAGTAGAGGTTGTTGGTGCGTCAAGATCCAAACTTTACGTGATTATCATGCTTGGAGAGGCTAGATCTATGATTTGATGGAGCAGATCTAACCTCATAAGTCGTCTTTAGTTTGTGCATGGCATGAACTCGCCGAGTTGTTCTTGGGACTCGGCGAGTAGTTTAAAGGTTGCTCGTTAATCACTTAGTGAGTGGACTTGCCGAGTTGGGGGAAATACTTGGTGAGTCAGGGTGAGTCAGATGTCTGAGTTCGAGTTGGAACTCGCCGAGTTGTTCTTGGGACTCGGCGGTTGAGTCGGGGTGGCCCCGCGATTCTTGCCAGGTGTAAATTGTCGAGTTGGGGAAACACTCGACGTGCCAAGAAAGGGTTCTAGAGAGAGTCAGTTGACACGTGTAGACTCGCCGAGTCGCCCTAGTGCACTCGCCGAGTCGGGTCAAAGTTGACCGTTGACCTTGTGGACTTTTAGGGTTGAGTGCAGTTGTATTTATGGGAATATTTGCTTTATGTGATTAGGCGGAGGCTAGGTCACATTTCTACCGAGGCAGAGACTTACCGAGATATCAGAGGTGAGTCTTTTCACTATACTGTACCTGGAAGGGTACCTATGTGTGACCGGAAGGTCTTGTATGATATGAGTTGCATGTTTTGTATGCGTTATGTATATGATATGTATGCTATGTATGATATGGGACGGAAGGCATTATGACATGGACCGGAAGGTCAGGGAGTCATGGACCGGAAGGTCAACACGAGTAGGACCGGAAGGTCTAATGGGACTGGGACGGAAGTCCCCTGAAACACATGGACCGGAAGGTCGTGTGAAGTATGGCCTGGAAAGGCATATGTGTGTACGGGTATTTTGAGGAAACTTACTAAGCTTTTATGCTTACAGTTGTTGTGTTATGTGTTTCAGGTACTAGCGAGGATTGTGGGAAGGCGCCGGCGTGATTCGTACACACTAGAGAGAGGATTGATTTTTGTGATATTGGGATACGATATGTTTTGATAACTATTACCGGATATTTTGTAAAACTTTTTATATGAAAAAGCTTGTGTCAAAAAGAAAATTTTGTTTTGAAATTTACGTTGTTACAAAAAAGAACGATACATCAGAAAAGACAATGTATAATAACTTTCTCCACTTACCCCTAATTTTCAATACAAAAAATACAATTCTAGCTAAAGCACATTGAACAATATAGTTTTTAGCAAGAAGCTTGTTCTGGTTAAACTGAAAAAGCATATTGAGACTAATTGGATATGTCTATTGTTCACATCTAGAAGCTTGTTGTATGCTCTAAGCATATGAGATATTTAGAGAAGAAGCTGTCAAACAATAAAATCTTAACTTAAAAACAAAGGTCATGATGGATGATTTTAGTCAAAAAAAAAAAAAAACATGTTTGATGTTCACAACTTAATAATATAGAATTAATACTATTTTTTTTATACATTGACATCGCAAAAAAAAAAAGAATCGTTTCACAATCACATTCACCATTTTATCTATAGGAAATGGGGAACCCTTTACACAGTAAGTCCTAAAAAACAAACAATTAAATGCATCATCGTTATCAGGTAGTGGTCGGTTGACAGGCCGAGAAAAATCTGTTTCATGTGTGTATAAAAGGATAAAAAGGTAAATCAAGTGTCAATTGTAAAACCAACGAAATTTCACATCATCATTGTGATCAAATTCAATTCTTAAAGAGTGGCTCATTTTTATAAGGAAAACTTGCAAGAAATATCAATGTCATTTGCCTTGTCAACCAAGATAAAAAAAATCAGATAAAACTACCAAACCGAGAAGACGTGTCTACACTTTGAAAAATAAATTCTAAACCCACGACTTTGCTTGATCCCAAACACGTCTCATCCATCATCAAAACCTATTGACATTTTGCCAAATTAATCCTTAACTTTAACTCTTTTAAGTATTGATCCCTAACCCAAACAATATGACTATTATGCCCTTATCAAATATATCTCATATCAAATATATCTCAATTATAAATGGTCCTTATAATTGAGAAGTAATAATAAAATATGAAAAAGAAAAAGAAAAGGTAAAAATACCATTTCACATATATTTAACATTGTTTTTTTTATGCTATGTGTCGGAAGGACTATCTCCGTAAGATCAACAAAACACAAGGACCAAGTTTGTCGATTTTGTTGATGTTGGATTATATATACTTATTTCGCTAAAGCACATGGACCATAATTTTCTCTTTTGTTTATTTATAAGAGAAAATGACAAAAATAGCCAATTACACTAATTGCATTACAAAAATAGCCAAAAAAAATCGGGATTACATATTTAGCCACCCATTTCGCAGATGAGAAGGCCCCATCTGCGAAATGGGCATCTCATCTGCGAATGTACAAGTGCCTGAAGCACAGTTGTGCTTCAGGCACTTGTACATTCGCAGATGAGAATTTTTTTTTTTTTAATATTTTTCGGTATAAATAGGGGTAATTTTGCAGATGGAATAGGTCCCATCTGCGAAATCCTCTGATCCTATCTGCGAAATGATGATTTTTTTTTTTTTTTTTTTTTTTTTTTTTTTTTTTTAAGGTTGACTACGAAATGAATTGGTTTGACTACGAAATGGGCTTTGCTATATAAAAATTTTTGTAGAAAAAATATCATTTTGGTTGTTATTTGGTTTGTGAAATACTCTCTATCTCTACAATTTGCTAAAAAAATGATTGAATATTTGGTTTGTCTTGTAACCGGTGGGAGATGGCAAGTTAATGGAACTAATCTGGAATACATATGTCCACAGGGAGGTATTTCTGAATTTTCTTTGATATTTTATGAGTATATTAGTTATAGTGATTTTGTATCTATGGTAAGAAACAAAATTGGTTTGTTAGACAAATATAGAATTAGTCTTCGTTTCCACCATCCTGAATTAAATTATTATATAGCTATAGTTGAAGACGTGGATGTTAGAATGTTGATAAACATAATCAAATGTAGTGGAGGAAGGGCTGTGAAAGTGTTTTGTGGTGGTTGATGAAGTTGAGGAGGTTAATGGGGGCGGTGAAATTGGAAACGAAGTTGTTGGTAATTTATGCAGTTTTAAAGGGAGCAACGATCCGATAGGTACTTTCAATACTCCTAGTGTACCTCAGTTTCACAGTGTTGCTGAAAATGTTAATGTTAGTTATTCACCTATTCAATATGTGGATCCCGAGAATTACAAGTATGTTGGTGATGATGATGTTGGTACATATCTTAATCATGTTGGTGGTCGTTGTGATGATGTTGCCGAACAAGAAGTTAAACTTATGAATAGGCGTGTGGTAGATAAAACTAAAAAGAAAAAAAATTCAACTCAAAAAAATGAAAAAAATCATGTTTACGGGCATTATGTTGATGTTGGTGATGTATGTTTAGATATAACCGAGCTACAAAGTAATTCCGATAGAGATGAGTTGGGTGATGAAGTTAAAGCTAAGTATCCCGATAACCTTTTTTACGGTATGCCCCCTGTACCAGCATGGCCAGTTGATAATAATGAAGATATCCCAACACAGATGGTAGACATTAATCTTCAAAAGATTCAATGTGAGAGTATATTTAAAAACAAAGAACTTTTAAAGCGGTGTATTGGTAAAAAATGTCTTCGAGAAGGTTTCCAGACGAGGACAAGTAGATCCACCAAATCAAGGTATGAAGCTGTGTGTGTTTCGAAAAATTGTTCTTGGTTACTAAGAGCAAAAGCAATTAAAAATACTGATGGACTTTTCCAAGTGAATAAATTTGTTGATGTACACACATGTTCTTCAACATTGTTGCAACCTAATCATCGACAAGCAAACAAATATGTTTTGGGTGAAAATGTTGCTGATGTTTTGGCTGAAGACTATAGTAGAGTTTATCGGGGAAAAGAAATTGTTAATGATATGAATGCTCAATTGAATATCAATATCTCATACCATCAAGCATGGCGTGCGAAGCAATATGCATTGTTGTCGTTAAGGGGTACGAAAGAGGATTCTTTTACCAAACTTCCGGCGTATTGTCACAACTTGGCCAAACATAATCCGGGTACTGTCACACATATTAAAACAGATGTTGATGATCGGTTTGAGTTTTTGTACGTCGCACTCGGTTGCTCGGTTAGTATTATCATGTTCTAATTTTTTTTTAATATTTATTTTGGTGTATTTGAATAGATATACAATGTATTGTAGGTACGAGCTTTTGTCAATTTTTGTAAGCCGACCCTAGTAGTAGATGGAGCTCACCTAAAGGGCGAGTTCAAAGGTACCATGCTACTTGCAGTTACTAAGGACGGACAAAATCAAATATTACCGGTTGCATATGGTATATGCAAAAATGAGTGTACTGATTCTTGGACATGGTTTTTTCAAAAACTACGTGATTGCTTAGGAAATATGCAGGAGCTTACAATTATATCTGATAGGTCTCCATCTATAGCAACATCCGTTGCCAACATTTTTCCTCACGCTCATCATGGAATATGTGGTGTCCATTTGTATTTCAACATAGTATCTAGATTCGACAAGAGTAAGACGGTTAAAGGAATTTTTTGGGAGGCGTGTAGGGCGTACACAGTTGATGCTTTTGATGCTGCCATGGATGTTATGAAAAAGACAAAAGAACCAGTATGGGAGTACTTAAAAAGTATAAATCCAGAAACCTGGTCAAGGGCACATTTTAAAGGGAACCGATACAATCTTATGTCGTCCAACAGTGCGGAGTCTATAAATGCATTATCTAGACACGCACGTAAGGTGCCAATACTTATGTTGATTGATTTTTTTCGTGCTACAATGCAACAATGGTGGTTTCAAAGACGTAACTTTGCAGGTATTACGTAAATTTGTAATATTAATGTTTTATTAGTTTCGATGTTATTGATTTTAACTTCTTCATTTTGGCTGTTTTTTTAGCGGAAGCAACAACAACACTTACCCCTTGGGCGGATGAAGTTGTAAAAGAAAACAAGAAAATTTTTACCAAATGGGATGTTCGCATTATCTCAAATACGAAATGCGAGGTCAAAAAGGGGGCACAAAATGTGATTGTTGATTTTCAACATATGACATGTACATGTAGGCATTGGCAACTTGATGGGATACCTTGTGGTCATGTCATAAGATGTTTAACAGTGAACAATTACCAAGACTGCTCGAGGTTTGCATTAAATGCTTACTTTACCGAAACACTGAGGAAAACATATGAGGAATCAGTAAACCCTCTGCCGAAGCCATCCGAATGGGAGATCCCCGATGATTTGATGATTGTTAAGCCACCTATAATGGATAAACGTCAGCCAGGCAGGCCAAGAAACACAGACCGCATTCCATCCCAAGGCGAGGGTCCAATTATAAAAGAGTGTTCTACATGTGGTCACCTAGGACACACGAGAAATAATTGTACTGGAAGGGCGTCTGGTAGCAGAGCAGGTCACATAATTTCTACTGCAGAAATGACATATAATATTGGTGGTTCAGCGGGTTGCTCACAAACCCATAACGCTGATTTTGATATAAAACAACCTTGAAATTAAGAGTAATGACGAGTTGTTAGCTTATTATGTATTGTAATATTTTTATTAACTCTTACAAGACATTGCTATGCTTTCATATTTTAGTTAAGTTTGTTGATTATAACAATGAATGAAGCCTTTATATTATAAAATATAGTTTGCAGATTTATTTTAACAGTTACAACATGTTATTTAAAAAAAACAACAAACGATCATTTGGCAACCTAATATGTTTCATGATAATATTACAACAACTTTATAACTAATTTTTAAACTCAGGGAACTGCAACGGGTACTTCTCTTTCTCCATTGTTATATAGTCATCCCTAATTCTCATTTTGTCTTCGAAACGATCCTTTTTTACCATAATGTGTATCAACTGCTCATCCTTCTCAGCAAGCCGTTTTTCAGTCGTTTTGATTGCCTTCTTACTCTTTTTTATCCAATCTTTATGCTCTTTGATTTTGTTTTTATTGAGGTCAATCCATTCTTCAGCTTGTTTGCATTCCGAACCTATATCATTAGCAAGTTGAGTGAGAAGTCGGGATGACTCTTTGTCCTCTTCTTGTTTAATTCTTCAAAATTTTCATGTGACATATATGACCCGGCTGAAGAGGGTGTAAAAAAGGGTCTACCGAATCACAGTAGTAACAATCTACTTCGTTGCATGAGCAAATTTCGAATTTGTGTGAGGAACTCATAATAAAATCGATGTTGTATTAAACTGGAGCAATAAGTGGTATTTATACATACTAGACAGTAATGAGAAGTCCAACTTTGAAATGACTAGACAGTAATGACAAGTCACTGTAGTAACCTGCACATCCCAGTGGGTCCCTTTAGTGACAAGAGATAAATGACAGTTTGACATGACAAAACACTGCATAAAGCTGAAATTCGTAGTCCAAATATAACCATTTCGTAGTCAAAGTATTATTTCATAGTCTATTTATTTATATAAATAGATGTTTAAGATCTATAAACCAAACACCCAAATCACCTAAACGAAACGAATTCCCATTATTAGAAATGTCGTCGAATGCAGCAAGTTCTTCGAATGAAGTACCTGGTTCCAATTCTGAAAGGCCATGGACGACAAACGAGGTGTTAGTTCTAACACGGTGCTGGCTAAGTGTTAAGGATGGTGAACCGTTACTTGCTCCCCCGCATTGCCTAATTGGTGATGAATGGAGTCGCATCACATCTTTGTTTAACCATGAGATGGGAGAAGGGCAAAAAAGAGAAAAATCAGATGTTGTTACTAAGTGGACGGATGTAAAGGAGGAAGTGACATGGTTCAATCGAGCATGTAGTTATGCGAAACGTAACAATGTTCGTTGTCGTGACGAATAAGAGTTCTTGGAAGTTGTTACAGAGTTTTACATCTTTGAGCATGAAGGCAGAGACTTCGAATATGAGGAAGTTTGGAAGGTTGTTAGAGATAAACAGTATTTCAAGTAGACCGCTCTAATTTGTGTTAAGAATAAGCCATGGACTTGTGTTTTACGTTAATGCTTTGATCGTATTATGTCGTTTTTTTCATGTAATTGTTGTGATGTTTTAATGGTTCATGGAATCTTGTTACTAATGTATTCTAATATATTTTGATAACTAATGCAATGGCCATTTATTAACCCAAGTTAATCATACGAGTTTCTCACATAATAAACTAAAATATATTAACTCAACTTAATCATACGAGTTTCTCACATACTAAACTAAAATATATTTTAAACATATGAAATACATACGAATTACATACGAAATACATGAAAATAACCTAGTACTCACATAATAAACTAAATTAGATTTTAAACAAACGAAATACATACGAAATACATAAGAAATACATGAAAATAACCTAGTACATGAAAATAACCTAGTACTCAAATAATAAACTAAAATAGATTTTAAACAAACGGGATATATTTCAAAATATTCCAAGGGGCTTGAAACTGGAATTCCAACCCGTTACTTAATGACTTGTATTCCTCCTTAGCAGCTTCCAAGATGACATCCTCAGTAGCATTTAAACGGGTGTCGTCAATTTTGGTATAAAGATCGTTGAATAATAGAACTTCGGTTTTCATTTCATACCATCTTGCTAAGATGTCTAGTTCGTCACGATCGTTTCTTGTAGCCATTCGGTTTTCAGCATTGAAAATATTTGTTAGACGGCTCCAAAACATTGGATCATTCAACTTGCTTGTCTCGTACACATGAATATAAGCATGTGTAAGAACCAAGAACTCTTCATTGCTACATGATATAGAAGTCATTTGGATTGAAACAAAGAGGGTAGAATCTAAAAAACAATATTTGAACAACTATATTGGTTAATTTAATAACGTTTTGCATGTAACTTAGGGTCAATTTATAGTAGTTTCTACACAAAATCGCAGTCCAAACTTCTAATATGTCTGCAATTCATAGTCAAAATTAACTGACGAATGCAGTGTACTATACTTATAACACAACATATCACTGTTCGAGTTGACAATTCATCCCCGGTTGAATGACAACACAATACATTGCTGTTTGAGTTGACAACTCATTGCACCAGGAAAGTAAGGAGTCGTTATAAATAGATTTCAATATCCGTTGTAATTGTATTCTATTACTTCCCTCCTTGCAATTATGGACTCACCACGTATATGGAGGAACGTAGAGGAGGTCGCTTTGGTTCAAGCTTGGATTACAACTGTAGAGGTGGATTTTCCACCGGGTCCCCCACAAGTTCGTGCCGGATCATTTTGGTCTCGTGTCTGTCATTTGTTTCACCATTTAATGAACCGCACTCAATATCGAAGAAGAAGAGATGTCAAAGCGAAGTTTCTAGATATGAAAATGAAGGTGAAACAATTTCAACGTATTTATAACGAGTTGGATAACGAACATGCAAATACGGATGAAGACATTCTACGACAGGTGGCTTTGGAACTATACCGCTTTCAATACGATGGTAGCGAGTTTACCCACTTAGATGCATGGAATGTTTTAAAGAATGTCCCTTATTTTTAATATGCATGTTGGTTAAGTTAATTGTTTTTCGTTATTTAAGTTGCTTGTTGTTGTATGTGTCTAGTCGTTACTATTTAATAAACGTCCATTTCTTTTAATGTATGTTGTTCCCTCAATAGCCAATATTTAGAAAGCAATAAAATAAAACCGGGGTACATAAATAACTAACACATAATACGACATAAAAAATAAACTGGGTACATGGATAACTAATACGTAACACAGCAGTAAAATAAAAACGGAGTACATAAAAAACTAATACATAATACTACATAAAACATAAATGTGCTACATGAATAACTACTGCATTGAGGGAGGTAACAGGACCACCGTTTCATTTGGTATTTCCCAATGCTCATATGATGGTATACCATTCACCAACTCAGATCCATATGCAACTCGATACACATAATTAGTGAACTTGTATTCAACCATTCTCTGAATGGACTCAGATGTACGGGTTCTTAGACATGCTATAGCGTGGCCACATGGTATACCACTTTTTTGCCATTTACCACAACTACATACCCTTCGTTCAAGTTGTACGTTGCTGGTGGCAAAAGTGTCATGGACTTCAAATGTATCCCCATACAAACGTTTTGCATTACAATTGTAAGACTTGCTGAGACTTTTTTGAACCTTACTCTCAACGTAAGGGGTCAACCCACCAGACAACCTCCCTGTAAAATTTGATATTTTAATAAAAATAGCATGACAATAAAAAAAACAAAATATAACAATCTCCCTTACCAGCCAGTTCGGCCCGTTCAGCATACTTTGATTTTATCGACGTGGTGGTTAACTCAATTATCGTTGTTATAGGAAACTCATGTGAGGATATAATTTGCAAAATTTCAGGGACGTCAATCGATTTAACATTGTAACGTATTTTTGGGAAAAATGCTCTTGTCCATTTTGAAATCGGTATATCGTCAAGCCAGTAAATTGGACTCATAAGCAAGGTGCAGAAAGGTGGTTGCCTACATGTACTTTGCAACCTTTCGAAACACAAGTAAAAATCATCAACGCTATATGCATTGCATGACTTCCAAAACAACGATTCGACTTCCGTATTGTTATGTCCGATAGACTCACGTATCTTTCGAGCTATATCTTTAGGACAATATCCATGATAGGAATCCGGGTAGGCACTGTCAACACCAAAGTCTATGTTATCACACATGTTGCTTATGAAACCAACCTCTGTGTCCTCACCTAAACAATCTCTTAACCTCATCATGAACCATCTCCATGATTCTTCACACTGTAAGGTTCCCAAACCAAGTGCTAAGAGTAGTGGCTCATGATTTCCATCTAAAGCCACTGCGAAGTACATTGTTGTCAGAAAGCTCCCAAGAAGGGGTAAATAACCCACATATATTAGCGGTATCATGCACCTAAGGAAGGTACGAATCTACATAAAAACGAACACATATTAGTGTTATGTAAGAATTAATCGACATACATTATCATGAAATATTGTATAACTCAATAAAAGAAGTATGTTATACCACGCAACCTAAAGCCACAAAACAGAATTGAAAGCGGTTGTTATCGGTTTTCTTAATGGCTGTGAAGGTATTAGGATTTGTTCTTTGAAGGTTATGCAAGAAAATTGGTAGTTGAGAAAAGGTTCTTTGGCTGTGACTACTCATTTTCAATATCGATAATTGTGCTCTACAATGATCACACAAATGGAATTATAAATAGAAGATATTGTATCTCTACTGATCAAAATTCATAGTTTAACCCTTTAAATTCATAGTTGAACATTTTGAATTCATAGTCAAACCAGTTCATTTCATAGTCAAATTTCACTGACCGACATGACAATACTACAGAATGTACTTGTCTGCATTTCATAGTTGAACATTTTGAATTCATAGTCAAACCAGTTCATTTCATAGTCAAATTTCACTGACCGACATGACAATACTACAGAATGTACTTGTCTGCATTCCATAGTTGAACTTTTTGAATTCATAGTCAAACCAGTTTATTTCATAGTCAAAAAGAATTGTCCGTAATATGATTTATTCTATAAATGGGTGTCACTCATTATGAAAAAATTTAACTGAGAAACTACCTCCGATTTAAAAGAATAAGAAGGCTAATGGCATACTGCAATTGTGGAGGAGAACGTATCGTTAGGATTTCGGGTACAGCTAAAAACCCAGGAAGATTGTTCTACGCTTGCCCGTATTTGGTATCATGTTCTTACCGTCATTCAAATTTAAACCCTCGTGTTTACATGACACAAATTTATTTTCTTACTGTGGATATTAAATTTAACAGGGACCAAAATGCGGGTTTATCAGTTGGGTTGATGAAGAGAATGACCAATCTTCTATGGTAATAGCTAAAGTAGCTAACTCTAATAAGCTCTTTCAATCAGAAAATAAGAAGTTAAAGATAGCGTTGGTTTGTAGTTGGGTGTTGTTCTTGGCAGTTCTTGTTTACAAGTTGTAAGTTTTTCAATATTGTTTTTATGGTTTTGAAGTTGTTTGGTCAATAAATTGTTGTATTTGTAACGTTAAAACAAATGTTGTGGTCGTTCTTATGTTGAATTTATTGATAAGTAATTAGTAGGTCATTAAATTGTTGTAATTGTCGTAACGTTATATTTTTTGTCATCCGTTGAGTAAACTCTAAAGATAAACTAATAATGAAATCCAACATTAATTTGTATATACATTTATATAATCCAACTACAGAGGAGCAGGACTAGACCCCCAAATAATTTTTGCCATCCGGAGACGGAACTCTAAAGCTACGTTCTTTGGGTCAATAAGAACACGTATTGGTTGACCTGAAACCAATTGCTCCATAAACATACAAAGAAAAACACCGCAATCTCCCAAATGACTACTTTGTTGGGGAACGTTTTCTTCATAAATGAATTGCATATTCAATGGAATCCTTGGGATGTTCCTCCGCGCCCAATACTTAATCTTGTCCAAATAATTTGCCACCCGACGTTCAAATTTGGAAAAGATTCCTTCGGATTGGATTTTTTCATAAGCACCTCTACCAAGACTGTCATAAATATGCACTTCCATTGACGCTAATCGTAGTTCCCCAAATAGCCAATGATTAGGGGATGAATGAATCGGCAATAAGACCTGTATAAGGATCAGAAAATAAATTTATGTTTATTTACATCACAATACAAAAACATAACAAAAAAACGATATTATTTTCAATATAAAGTATTAAGTTTACCGTATCAACATCCCACCAAACAACCATGAAGTTGGGGTATGTAGCAATACCAGCCATAAACGCCCTCCAGTCCTGTCCTTCTTCCAAAGCATGATAAACAAAAAAATTTGGAGGCATTATTATATGTCGGTCGCTCTCAAACCGTTTCTCCATCAAAACTCGGTACCAAATGGTTATATGCTGCACACATGATACTTTTGTTATTGACTAAAAAACAATTAACTTTTAAAAGAATTAATTAACAATTTATTTACCGCTGACTCCAACCATCCGTCGTGTGTATGCCCAAACAATGAGCTCCAAAAATCTCTATCTAACACGAAATTAAACAAACGATGCTGCACATCGTATGAATGCAATACATAATTTTGGATGACATCCTCACCGCCTGCTACGTAAGGTTGCAGGCGCAACATGGAGAAGTCATGAGCAACACCAAAAACTGGAGGAGGAACGGGGCTTGTTGATTTCATACCAACCTTCTTTTTTGTTCTTCTTTTTTGTTTCGGTGTCGTGTGCAACTAAAAACAATATTCAAATGTTTAAATGTATATCTTTCAGATAATTCACATAAACATAAAATCATCAGTTTATAAATAAAACGAATACCTCGGTGTAAGGAGTGCATAAAAATTGTGATGGTTTTCGACTCCTAGGTTTATCGGGTGTAACTTCTTTGTCATCATCATCATCATGAAAATAATCTACATTTCCCATTATTATAAGTTCGTCTTCATCCGGCACATCATCATCAAATTTGTTCCCTGTATTGTCATTTCTCTCCTCCCACTCCTACATTAAAGATAATACTTTATACTTAATAACGAAATACACATAATTTAATAACCAATAATATCTAAATAAACAAAATATTAATATTAATGTAACTATATAATAACCTCTTTAACTTCACTATAATCGTTTACATCAAACACATCATCATCAAATTTGTTCCCCGCATACTGATTACTCTCCTCCAACACCTACATTAAAAATATAACTTTTTACTTAATAACGAAAGACACTTTATTAAAAAGTAATTATTAAAATCGTAAAGGTAACATCTATAACAACCTTGTCGTTTTGAGTATCACCAAAAACATTTTGAGTTGTATTGTTTTTATTCATCACTTCATCTTGCACAACCTATATTTTCAAATATAAAATATGAACACAGGTATTCATATATGTTAATAAAATTTAATAAATAATGTAGCGTGTAACTAACCTGTTCATCATAATTTCTTTGTGACACTGTCGGTTCCTCAAAAATAATGTCGTTCCAAAATTGTTCATTATTCACTTCTTCATAAAAAACCTCTGTAAGTTTTTGTTGATTCATAAACACATGCTGCTCCAGTGCATGTACCCGTTTCAACAACTCGTCTAGCTTGTGTTTCCCACTGCCCCGACCTCTACCATGAGAGCGACCACTGGACGACATACTAGACGAAGATTCGTCTTGTCTCCTAAAATGGTCCCGTACTGGGGATGGAACTGCTTTCCCTTCACCATATACATACTCTTGAAATGACATATAATAAAAAGATGTCATCTCACCATCACCCGGTAACATGTTTTGTCTTGGTGGTAGCCCCTCCTAAAAAATTAAACATATTAAAAATGCATATAAAACTATAATAATCAACTTTATTAATAATAAACGAATTATTTTTAAACCTGCATCTTTGACCAAATCTTGTTCACGTCAACCCATTTCAATTTTTTTGTTCCGCTCCATCTTTTCATCCGAGGCAAGTCTTTATTTTTTCTCAATGCAAATCCACATGCACGAACAGCCGGAATCATCTCATATATCCATATCTACAATTTTGTACAATAACAGTAATAAAAGTTAAAATTAAAATAAAAAATATAACAATAAAACAATTTAAATATAATAAAATTTTTATACCCTAATTGGAGCCGTAAATCCTGAGACGGAATACTTTAAAGTTTGACCACGCTCAGGAAGTGATAAATAATGATGTATCTTATTCCACGTATCCTCAAGGTCAACATAAGTAAAATCCCATAGATAGCTACCCCAAGCGAAGCTAACAAAACAAAAAAAAAAAAAACAAAATTGATTATTATATAAATTATAACTTTAATAAAATAGAACTTTTAACGTAAAGAAAATATACCTATTCCAGAGATCCAAATTCTCAGCCAAATAAAACCAATCTTGTGGCACCCGATCGTTAACTTCTTTGCCCAAAAAACCTTCACACAAAATGTATATCAATCATACTCTAACTGCATCAAGGTCGTCAAGTGCTAGGAATGTTTGATTTAAAATTAAACTTTTCAGGTCGCCGATTTTCACCGAACTATTAGTATGGTCCGGAAATAGCCGTTCACGCAGTAAACATCTTTTTTTACTGCTTATTAATTTTTCCGACCCTTTTCTCCCAATGTTTTTTGGATACTCCCCAAAATTGAACCCGGTAATCAAACAAAACTCTTCCGGCCCATAAACCATTTTGGTATTGCCTACTCGAAAATATAAACGTTTTATTCCATCTGGAGATAAAACAGGGTCCGGCCGGATCTGATGAAGGAACATTTTATGAAACAATAAAGCGTCCCCTTGTAAACGAGGGACATCAATAAAATAGCCAAAGACGGTATTTCTGAAAATAGCACGTCGGGCATCATCTAAAACTTCAAAGACTTCCCATATGTTACCGCCAGAGCCTTTTAGGTTCGCAAAGGCTTTCGTATTCATTAAACTAAAATCATGCTGCAAAAAAAAACACAAAAACAAATTAGATAACTAAAAAATATATTTTTTTTAAATATATGATTACGAACTGCAAATACTTTCTTAATTACTAATATATATATTTCCCCGATAAAAAACAATAACATACACATATATAAACAATTTTCCAAGTTATACAACAAATATATTTACGATAGAAAGCAATATCATACATAATTATATAAATATTTTCAACTTAAACATATTTTCAACTTAAACAAATTTTCAACTTAAACGACAAATATATAAACAATTTTTATCTTTCTAATTAAAACTAACATTATATAACCATATAAACAAAAAAATTTAAAAATAAAACGACAACCAAACTAACAATTTTGCAAGTTATACGACTACTTTATACAAATTTTTCAACTTATACGACAAATAAAAACAATTTCTAACAATATATATACGACAAATTTTCAACTTATACAAATGTTATACGACAAATATATATACAAACAACTATTTTGCAGTTTATATAAACAATTATAGGATAAAAATTTACAAGATTTCAGGTTATACAACAACTAAAAAAACTACAAAAATAACAAATTGTAAACATTATCTACTTGTCTCTATTTGCATTTAAACTTCAAGTATACTAAAAATATACTAAAACTATCAAACACAACAAAATTAACTTTAAAAAAAAATAACTTTAAACATTAAAAGAGTTAAAATCTAACCATATTTGCGGGATTGTTGACATAATCCTCCATTTTCTTCAAAAACTAGCCAAAATTCCGAGAGAAGCCCAAAGTTAGAGAGAGTTTTTGTGTAGAGAATGGTGAAAATGAAAAAAAAAAAAAAAAAAAAACGTTTTTATACCTAAATATTACCCATTTCGCAGATGAGAAGGCCCCATCTGCGAAATGGGCATCTCATCTGCGAATGTACAAGTGCCTGAAGCACAACTGTGCTTCAGGCACTTGTACATTCGTAGATGAGATGCCCATTTCGCAGATGGGGCCTTCTCATCTGCGAAATGGGTGGCTAAATATGCAATCCCGATTTTTTTTGGCTATTTTTGTAATGCAATTAGTATAATTGACTATTTTTGTCATTTTCTCTATTTATAATTAGTTAGCTTTAGTGATTTTATTGCTAATTTTCTTCTGTTAGTCTTACATAATTAAAAGGGTTTTCAAATAAGATAATTGAGTTTTCGCAATTTGAGTTTTATTTATTATATATATATATATATATATATATATATATATATATATATATATATATATATATATATAAAAGTTTTGAATATTGATTGATGAACATTTTTCCTTATTCATGTCATTTGTAGAAATATGTGCTTATTGACATTTGACAAATTTTGTTTCATATTTGATGATTCCACTTAACACTACTAATTTATCCCTATAAATTTGTTGTGCATTTACCCTTGTATCTCTATATTAGATATTAGTATGAATGGTTTATGTAATGGAACTAGGGTACACACGATATCATTATATAATCATACTATAGAAGCATATTTCATATATGAAGTAATAATGGAAATCAACCGTTTAGTCGAAGAATGCATTTTACAACTTTAGGCAAAATGGATTCCTTTCGAAATTCAAACAAAACAATTTCTATTTGATGTATGTTTTCTTATGACAATAAATAAGAGTGAAATCTAATCATTATCCAATATTGGTTTGTTTCCAAGACGACTAGTTCTCACTCATGGTCAGTGGCATGTTTTCTTATCGAGAGATAATAGTACAAAACTATTATAATTATAAATATCAGATAAGGATAATAGACTTACCAATAAACATCCATTGTTGTATATAAATAAGTCTTTGGGAATTCATCTTTTTGTTATTTTGAACAATATTGCTATATAACTTAAAGTGCCTACTTATTCCTTACTTCATTCAAATCCTATCGGGAAATATCATTTTAAAATCCTTAATGTTTACTCCTTACTATTTAAAGATATCTTTGCCATTTTATGATTAAAGACTATGTTTTTCTTATTATCTATTTTTGAATTTGTCAACCGTGTACGAGTTTATAACTTAATAGTTATAATATAAACAACAAATATTTATACATAGTATTACAATTTAAATGTAAAAAAATTGTGTTTATACAGACAATATGGTTTTAAAATATAAAAAAAAAGTTATACGGTTTCAAATGTAAGCAAATTATTTATACGGTTTCAAATGGAGAATTATCAACATTGAAAGAAAATTGAAAAACGATATATGATGTGAAACAAAGAATGGAGTGTTAAAATCTATAATAAATGAAAACTTAATGCAAGAATTGAAAAAGATGAAAACTTAATGTTGTGCCATCTTGCCGCATCACCAAAGACTAACACATTAACATGACATGTCAACGTATAACCATGTCGAAAGGTTAAATGGTCAACATTAGGGATAAAAGTGGGTTAAAACTTGACCCGGATAGACTTGAACCTGAAAAAACCAAGAACATGTTAACGAGATTTTATAGGACCAGAAACCGGACCGGTATATAGGAACCATTTCCAGATAAGATACCGGGTAAAGTGGGTCTAGAACTGAAAAATTCAAAAATATAAAAGTGAGTCGATTGGTACCAGGTAAAGTAAGTCATTGAATATTAAACTAAAAATAAAAAATTATAGTAAAAAAAACATATACAAACTCTAAACTACATGTTGGAAAAAACCGCATACTAATCCAATTTCAAACGAATTATATATGCATGTTGTAAAATTTCATTGAATAAAAGAAACTGAAAAAAAGAAAATTTTCAATTTGATATCTCAACATTGGGAGATTGTAAGTCAACGGATATGAAACCAAAAATGATAAAATTATAGTTTAAAATCATGTACACACTCTAAACTAAACGTTGAAAAAAAACCGTCTGCTAATCCAACTACAAACGAAATAGATATGCATGTTTTAAAACTTTTACATAATACAAAAAAATTAAAAATTATCAGTTTTGATTTCCCGAATTTGGTGGACTGTAAATGAATATGAAACCAAAAATGACAAATTATTGTCTAAAAGCATATACAAACTATAAACTACACTCAAGAAAAAATCTCACGTCAATCTAACTTCAAATGAATGAGATATGCATGTTTTAAAATTTTCATAGAAATAAGTTCCGGTTCTTAAACTCGGTTTACCTAAACCTGAAGGACCCAAAACTTAGATCACCCAGAACCCGGATAAATTCATTTTTTAAACCTGGAGCTCGGACTGGTTCCATAGATTGCGGTTCTAATGGTTTCGGTTTTGGTTCGGTTCTGGTTCCGATCCAACTTTTAGGTTTTAAATCTCTAGTCAAAATTATAAAAACTATTTAGAAATCTTAATGACCAAATTATAACAGAAAAATTAATACAATATCATAATTGACTTAAAAAAAAAATACTTTTTAATTCTTTAAGAAATCTGATTAGTTGTACTTGGACACCACTTAGAATATTAGCCCAGATACTATGGGCTTTTTCGGGTGTGGCCCAATTTCTTTGTCCCCTTGCCTCCAATCCTTTCCACCTTATCTCACAGCTCAGTAATCACTACAGGCGTAATCTGCAGTTCAGCACAATCTTGTTTCTCTTGCACAAACGCACAAATGGCGTCCCTGGCACAGCAAATTGGTGGTCTGAGATGCCCATCTCTCTCAACAACTCATCTATCAAGAAAATCCTCTTTCAGTTATAACAGTACCAATCAAACAATCAAGAGAGTTCAAACAACGAAGGCTGCTGCTGCTGTTGTATCTAACGCGCAAACCAGAGAGAGGATGAAACTGAAAGAGATGTTTGAAGAGGCTTACGAGAGGTGCCGCACAGCTCCGTATGAAGGTGTTGCATTCACCGTTGAAGATTTCCACAGTGCCATCGAGAAGTTCGACTACAATTCTGAAATCGGATCCAAGGTACGTAGCTATGTGTCTTAAGTATATATTCATATGGATTTGTTTTTCATTTTGATACAAAAGTAGTTCTATTCCTATTCCTAGCTAATATTGTAAGATTTAATTGAGTAGACAGTTCAAATTCATCAAATTTTGAAGCTGCAAATTTACTTGTTTGACGTCCATAAGCAAATGTATACCTCGTTTCTGAAGGGATAATTGCTAGAAATATTCGATGGTTTTTATATAGTTTACAGAAAGTTTGAATGATTTTGTAATAATTTTCAAATACAATTACCATAATTAGAAATGAGAAAGTTGTTCGCAATAGAACTGCAACTTTCACATTTTGAAACAATTGGAGCAATATTTAGCTTAGTTGAAATTGGTTTTTGGGTTTCTTAACTAGAACTCTACATTGAGTTTAAGTAATCAAGTATTTATCATAACGAGTGAAATCATGTTTCAAATTTATTGTCTAATCAAATAAGTTTGTGAATCCACACTTGCATGAGTGGAGATTTGATGATGATTATGATTGTGATGATCTCATCTTACTTATATATTTTCCTTCTTTAAAACTAGCATTGACAATCATGCTATGTTGTAGGTGAAAGGTACAGTTTTCAATGTAGATGCCAATGGAGCATACATTGACATAACTGCAAAATCTTCTGCATTTTTACCTGTTAGAGAAGCAAGTATTCATGGCATAAAGCATGTAGAAGAAGCAGGCATAGTCCCTGGTATGCGTGATGAATTTATAATTATTGGTGAAAATGAACATGATGATAGCTTAATCTTGAGCTCACGCCAAATTCAGTATGATCTTGCATGGGAAAGATGTAGACAACTTCAAGCCGAAGATGTTGTTCTTAAGGGTAAGGTAAGATGTCCAAAAAATAAAAAATCTTTATTCATTTCATACAACACTTATTCAAGACAAACATCATTTATCCATGTGACACTTAATGGAAATGTTCTCATGATTAATCTCTTGTTTTTTTTTCCTCATGTATTTGTGAAGGTTGTTGGTGCCAATAAAGGTGGAGTTGTTGCAATTGTTGAGGGACTTCGTGGATTCGTTCCATTTTCGCAAATTTCCTCCGTATGTTTCCATATTTTCCTTCCATCCATCTTTTAGTTTTTGATTTTTTTTTTTTTTGTATTCTTATTATAACACACCTATTCAATGCAAAATTAAAGTGTAATGTAATAATTTTTCAGACTTCAAATGCGGAAGAGCTTCTTGAGCAAGAAATTCCATTAAAGTTTGTGGAGGTAGATGAAGAACAATCAAGACTCATTTTGAGTAACCGTAAGGCCAGGGCTGATAGCCAGGCACAACTCGGAATCGGTTCAGTTGTGACTGGAACGGTTCAGAGCCTGAAACCCTACGGGGCTTTCATTGATATTGGTGGAGTCAATGGGCTTCTCCATGTTAGTCAAATCAGTCATGATCGTGTCTCTGACATTGCAACCGTTCTTCAACCTGGTGATACTCTCAAGGTATAAATTGTAAATTTTTGTCATGGGCCCCGTTTAACAAACAGGACACTAACAGAATACTGTGTTTGGCATGCATTGTACTTTGACCGATAGAGACCGATGTCAATGGGACAAAAATTGTAATCTTTTGTCCCGCCCAAAAAGATGGAACTGGGTGGGCTATATCTCGTTTGTACAAAAGACGGAAATGCCCTCCTCATCCTCGTCATCGAAAACAGCTATAGAAAGCTTATCTGGTCCCTTGTAATAAATGCAGCCGAAGGCTGCATTTGTTACATTGAACAAGCTTTTCTAGGTATATTTTTCGATGGTGAGGATGAGGAGGGCATTTCCGTCTTTTGCACAAACGAGATATAGCCCACCCAATTCCATCTTTTTGGGTGGGACAAAAGATTACAATTTTTGTCCCATTAACATCAGTCTCGGTCGGTCCAAGTACAATGCATGCCAAACACAGTACAATCTGTTTTGTTATGTCTCGCATTGAAAACATGAAATGGAATGAGTATTTTGTCGTGTGCAGGTGATGGTATTAAGTCATGATCGTGAGAGAGGGCGTGTTAGTCTATCTACCAAGAAACTAGAGCCAACTCCTGGAGACATGATTCGCAACCCGAAGTTAGTTTTTGAGAAGGTAAATAGCTTTTTAGCTTTAGTAAAGATTAAAGTGATCTTTATTGTTCTTTTACAATATGGGAAAATACCAAAAGCACTTGAATGTTCTTCATTTTATCCATTTAGCCACTTAATGATTTTCTGTAGTATGATAGAGTGCAAGTCATCGTGCAGTTTAATAGCATTTCTCATTAACATGATTCGTAGGGTTATGAAGTGATCTAAATATAATAGCTAAATGCAAGCAATAGCAATGTACCTATATTTATTTGTTTATTTTTGCACCCCACTTTCGTTTATATCTATTACAACATCGTATATTCAGTTTTTTTTTTCTTATTAAGACATTGTACTTTGAATAAATTAACAAATTATAGTATTTACCTTCATTCTTTTTTCTTATTTAGGACATTGTACTTTGAAAAATCTACCCAATTTTAGTAGTGAAAATTGCTTTGTATTTGAATGACGTTGCTATAATTGGGTTAAATTTTTTAAGGTACATTGTTGTAAAAAGAAGAAAAGAAAGTAGGATGCTATCTTAAACAAATCAATATAAGTGCATTGCTATTTCTTACATTTAACCCTTTTATTTATCATTAATAAAGTTGGATTCTCTTATTATTTACAGGCAGAGGAGATGGCTATGACCTTCAGACAAAGAATTGCGCAAGCTGAAGCCATGGCTCGGGCTGACATGCTTAGATTCTCCCCCGAGGTATATGACCATTTTACCCCTTCAACACAACAATAGTGTTTTCAATTAATTTCATTTTTTGTTAATAAAAGAAATGAAAGTAGGATGCTATAATAAACAAATAGATAAAATGAATTTTAACCGAGAGATATACTTTTGGTTTTGTAGAGCGGATTGACTTTGAATTCGGACGGGACGTTAGGTCCACTTGGCGCAGACTTGCCTGCAGAGGGTTTGGATTTAAACGAAAGCCCACCGGGCGAAGAAGTTTAAATGTATCTTTTCGTTTGTTGTATTTAATGTAAAAAAGATAATTATGCTTCATATGGAAGCCACAAAGTGATTTCCCATTCCATTTCGGTCTCTTTGTTGTTGTATTTAATGTAGAAAGATTCTTTTGCAGAGCTAGATAATTGCAAATTTTATCTCATTCAGTTTAATGTATGTCAAATGCAGTTCAAGATCTTATTATCTTATTGGCCATTTTGGTTGGGATTTGATTCAAACTACGATACATAATAGTCTTTTCGACTCGTGTAGTGAATACTATATATTTTGCTTTGTAAAAGATGTTGATGTAGTATTAGGTCATCCCCAATGGGTGGTCAATGGAGAGTTTAATGAGCAAAAGAGGGTGATGTGGCGTTCAATGGGATAAAGTTGGCATTTTAGGTAGAGTTTGATGAATGGGGGTTTAATTTTCATTCAACCATGAAATAAGATTTGTTTTTCTCGATTTAATATAACAATTTATATAGAAAGTAACATTTTATTTTTATTTATTTATTATTATTTTTTTGCAATAAACAAACTGTATATTTTTATTTTTTTGATTTATAATTTATTTTATTTTATATTCAATAATTTAATTTGTTAAGTTAATTTATATATATATTTATTCTAAACAATAAAAATGTAATATAAATCTTAAAAATATTTTAAAAAGATAACATCTTATTTATTTAATGTATTATTTGTAACTTTTAATTTCTAAATTATAATATTTAGTTAATACTTCTTCCTTCCCAAAATTATTGTTCACAAACAAAAAACACACAAATTAAGGAAACATTAATTATCACTAATTTTATTACATTAAATGATAATTTTACCCTTTTGTTGCATTTAATTCCATCATTTGTTGTATTTAATTTCATGATATGTTAACTAATAATGAAAGTATTTTGGTAAAATTGATATTTATTTTTAGAAATTGACTATTCTTTTGGGAAAAACCAAGAAGTAAACATGGACTATTAATATGGAACAAATGGAGTATTTAGTAACTTGTAACTTTTAATTTCTAATTAATATGATATTCTAGTTTTATTTATGAATATTATTTATAAAAATATATGTGGCATTGCATTGAACTCTTAAGAGTTTAATAGATAAAATGGTATAGTTAGTGGAATGTTGATATGACAATCCACTAAACTCTTAAGAGTTCAATGTATCGGAGATGACCATATGTAATCGTTAGGTATAATCATACATACTCCAAAATGACACGAAGATGTGATTGTGGTTGGGTGTTTATCTTTGATTTAACGTAATTCACATCATTTTATCACTAGCTTATTTGGTAATCATGTAGCATATCAAGTCTAATATTAATTACAACTAGTTAACAATCGTGGCCAGCCTCGAAAGTGCATAGAAATCCTTGTAATGTGTAACTGTTGGTCCTGGAATTTGAACATTCGTGTATGAATCAATAAAAAACACGAAATAGTGACACAAGTATTCAACAAATAGAAATTTATTTTATTTGTCAGTTTTTCATTTAAGCACAATGATTCATAAAGAATACACTTTCTGCATCCTCTGTAAGAGTTCAGTAAGAAATCTTAGAAAACTTTCAATATCTCAAAATAAAATACAATTCATCAACATTCGACATATGACTGCAACTAATGGCGATACATATACTAATCAAATCTGACAAACTCGCATGAAGTTAGGAGATGAGTAATCATGCTTATAATCATCAGATTTGTAAATCATATAAAATCTCTAACTTATATGAATTGTTTTCTCAAAGATAAGCTATAGATATGAGATGTATATGGAACATATCATATTGATCTTCAAAATAAATCATCATATGATCAGCTCCATACTGAAAACAACTCTTTTGACTTCTGAGGTAGCCGGTTGACGAGTATCAACTCCGACTAGTATCTGATCTCCAACATATTGGATCTTCAGTTCGAGAGGCTTGAGCATGTTGATAACTCCTTCAAATCCAACTGAAATAATTAGCTCTATATATTAATAGTTTCAGCTTCATATTTGTAACATCCCAAAACTCAGGTAAAGCTATTTAACCTTACCCTTTTGTTAAGTTGTCAAGATTAGTCCCTGGAGTGAGTTTTTGTAGCAAATGAGTACGTTGGGCATACTGGGGCGTACGCTGCGCGCACTCATGCGCTTAAGTTGGACGCGGACTCGCCTGGGTACGCTGGGCGTACCCAGGGTTACACTGGGCGTAGCAGGCCCAGATGCAAACCCTAATATTTGGCTTGTGCACTATATAAGGGATGTTAAGGCTCATTTCTCAGCCTCCATATCAGAGAGTGAAACCCTAAGAGAGCCTTCCATCGTCCTTAGCTTGAGTGTGAGTGTTTTGGAGCTAAAAGTGCCTTGGTGTGTTAGTGAAGAAGAAGGAGAGGAGCTTGTGGAGGCTAGGGCTTGAAGTGCAAGTTTGGATCTGAGATCTTCAGAGGAAGGAGCTTCATCTAGAGGTATAAAGTTCAAAACTTTCCTCTTTATTTGGTTTGATGTTGCATGGACCGTTTCTAGGTTTAAAGGTCCCAAAGGTGGAGACTTTATAAGTAATGGACTCCATGGACCTAGATCTGTCCCATTTCAGTGATATTTGTGTTATAGATCCATAAAAATCCCAACTTGGTCGTTGTTATGGGGTCATGCTTGAGTTATGAGCTTTCTATGGTTGGAAATGGAATGTTATGGGTGTTAGTGACTTGTCCAGCCATGCAAAGGCTTAAAGTCACCAACTTTATGGATTAAAAGGCTTAGGGATGGTCAGATCTAAAATTTGGACATGTGTCTTAACTGTTTAAGACCCCAAAAGCTAAGGAGTCTGAAACTGGGAGCTACGCGGGACGTAATCCCAGTACGCGCGGCGTAAGGGGTCGCGTACCCATTTCTGTGAGGACGTCGGGTACGCCCAGGGTACTTTTTTGGTACGCACATCGTAACCCGGAGAGTTGACTTTTGTTGACTTTTAGGGTTTGGTCAACTTTAGAGTCTTTGAGCCACGAGAGGGGTAAAATGGTCTTTTACCCTTCTGAGAGTACTAAGAGAGGGAATAGTCTGGCCTTGAGAGACGTATTGATTAAGAGTGTTTATTTCGTATGATTGGGCGGAGGGTAGATCAGATTTTTACAGAGTTCGAGATTACCGAGTTACCTGAGGTGAGTCTTCTCACTATACTTTACCTAGAGTGGTAATTAGAGTTATATGACAGAGTATCTGATAAGTTATTAATTAACTTGATGATCGATTAGATCTTCTTAACAGGTAATGCGATGAAGTAAAAACAGTAAATAACACAAGTATAGATCAAGATGTGTCGAATGATTAGATCAAACAATCCTCAGCAAAGCTCGACTAAGAACTTCCGCTGTAGAGGATTTTAGGGTTACAAGAACGATAACAATAAACTTGCTAAATAATAACTTTCTGATCGTACTATTCTATCGTTACCTTCTAGGAGCATGCAAGCACCTATAGTATCAAACAGACGTGTGATAAGAGCAAGGATAGTCCGTCTGAACCGAATGTACCATTGAATCATATCATCAAAGTACTTGATATCATCCGCTGTGTTCTGCTTGCATCTGTGGATGATCCCTAAAACATGTTCCAAACATGCAGTGGTATAGAGATGTTTGTCTGCCAAGGCAAAAAGACATTTCTGTCATTCGTTCCTGGTAAACATGACAGAGTTTCTCTTCGGGTCTATCTTCCCCATCTGCATCATGTTGAGATCACTGGCAGAGCCAATAGGAGATATTGTAGGTTTCTTCTTAAATACGCTCGCAATCTCCTGATCCATCAATGCAACTTCCATGATGTAGCACACGAGCATCCTCTTGAAATGGTCGATGATCGGACCGTATTCAGCTTCGTTGGTGAGGAGGATGTTGTGCAAGATAATCCAATCATGGGGATTAAGGTTGGGAAGATTTGCAAGGGAAATAGCATGTTCTGTCTTGGCAGATCCCCGAAATACCTTGAAGCGAACATTGGTGAAGTTACCTTCCCTGTACGGCTTCAGGACCCGAACATTGACGATTTTCTGAGCGCTCCAAGTCTGGTATTGGGGTTGAGCAGCCTTCAGATAAAAATCAATTAAGTCCCGATCAACCTGTGGATGAGGATGAGGGAACTCTGCAATGTTGTCAAAGGCATGAAAAACAAACGCCTTTCGGGTCAGTGGCATGTCGAACTGTGAGTCGACAGTATTGGAACGATCTAAAGAGATCACAGGTTCCAGCCACAAGATACTCGGTGTGTCAATGGCTTCCTTAATCAGTCTCTCAAGAGTCCAGGAAGGAAAAAGAGTTTTCCTGCTCTCAAGAAGGTCGTGGGCTTCCTTTTGTTTACGTTCGGCTTCTTCAGCCTCTCTTGCCACACGAGCACTGATGTCAGCCTCATTGTTCCGACTTTGCCGCTTCAGAATGTCGATAATTGTCTCTTTATCATCATCTTCACTCTCCTCAGCAATCTTTTTGCCTTTGTCTTTCACACCAAAACCGGAGGCTTGGCCTACTGGAGGAGGTTCAGTTGTGTGTGTTGCTGTGGAAGTAGGAGGTGATTGAGACATTGTTTCCTTCTCTCCCCTTGTTTCGGAATGGACACGAAATCAAGGAGCCCTTCGATTTTGCTGAGTAGAGCGAGGGTGGGAGCGAGCTTCTCGGCAAGGGTACGACATACTGAATAATTGATTATGGGGTCATGTGCTTCAAGGATGTTGGAGATAGCAGAGTGGACATCCGAAACACACGATTTAACCACATCTCTTTCAGATCGAAGAGAGTCAATCTCCTGTTAACAGTTGAAGAGTTGAGTACTCTTGACCTTCAGAGCGGTAGTCTTCCTTGCGAGAGCATCCATGAGAGAGTTCTCGGTAGCCAAATCTTCTTGAAGCTTGGAGAGACGCTCTTCGATGGTTGTTCGGAAAGCTGAGTTGTCGTCAGAAATTGTTTGACGAAGAGAAGCGAAGGACTTCAACTCAGTTACGACTGATGTTGCCAGTTGGTGGACAATAGGTTCCAGCATAGTCTTGGCGGCGTTGGCACTCTCCTGTAAAGACTTCAACAGGGAAGAAGCATCAGTGAATAGTTTATCGACTTTTTCGGTCGTAGCCTGACAGGCTTTGGTGGAGGCATCTATGGCAGTGGTGGCGGAATCAAGTGAAGTTTGATGAGCTTTGGAGAAAGTGTCAACAATTTTCTGAACTGCAGCTTCAGATAGGGATGACTGAGAAGTGGAAGAGGAGGCGATGAGCAAGTTAATTGTGTCATGGAGCTCCTGGAGATGCCTTTTAGTAACAGGAGCGTCGTCATCGTCATCGCTTTGTACTTGAAACGGGCTATAGTAGACCGAGTCAAAAGTCATATTCTCCCCGCCAAGGAGTGGTTCTTCTCCCTCTGATGAGTGACCAGGAGAAGATGGTGGTGGTGAAGCTGGTGGTTCGGTAGTATGGGTAGGTTCGGGTTGTGTTGTTTGTGCGGGTGTAGGCGTGGGTTCGGGTGCTGGGGTGGTTTCGGGTGCGTCAGTATGAACCCCCGTATCAGATACGTTGGTTCTAACATCTGCAGTGGTTGTGGTGGTTGTGTCGGTTAATATTGGTGGTGGTATTGAGATGGAAGTGGGTGGTATTTGAGCAGTGGAAGTTATGGGGGGAATAGAAATAGAAATGGTTTTAGGTGGAGAGGAAATAGGAGAAGTAGAGACATGAACTTCAGGGGTTGGAGATCGTGGTGGAATGTTACCACGTTGATAGCCTTCAGAATCAGAACTGTCACCCTCAGACTCGCTTGAGGAGGAAGCGATAATCAACTTTCGTCGCGGTTGGGTTTTTCTCCTCTTCTGCTGTGGAGACTGAGTAGCTCTGGTGGGTTTCCTCTTCTTTGGAGACGGGCCTTTCACCCCCTTGGCCACTTATTTTCCCTTGTCAGCCTTCTTGCCTCTTGGAGCAGGCTTGTCGGCGTCATGAATTGATTTCATCATCTCCGGAGTAAGATCCCTCGGACCAGAATGTCTGAACTCCTTGTACGTCTGAATGATCCTGCTGTCAGCCGGAACATCACCATACATCGTTTCTGGGATAGACCCATTGAATGGAAACTTAGAAGCATCCGACACAATGATCTTCGTGGTATGGAAGGTACCAATTGAAGCCATTGGAGCACCAGCGACAATGGGGACGTGGTACTTGTCCATCACCCATTTCGTGATAATGGTCTAGAACCGAGCATACGAGATCTCTGAGTGTCTGGAAGTGGAGGAGAGACTCTGAATAAGTTGTTGCCACAGAACTGACCCATAGTCCATGTTGCTGCCATTGTAGATCCCATACATGATGGAGAGAAATAAACAACTAGCTCCATCAGACCCGACGCTTCGTTCAGATAAACCCTTGAACAAAACAGTGAACATCCCATTCCACTGTGGAGGTAGGCACGACTTCTTGAATTTCGTCACCGTAGTAAGCACCTCCGTGTATCCCATGTTATAGAACATGTTGAAAAGATGACCCATGGGGATTGATTCCGGATTGAACCTGGGAGAATCTGCGTCAAACCCTAACAACGAGCAAAACTGCTGCTTTGAAATCGACGCCTTGTGCTCATAGACATCAAAGAAGATTCTGTCGACGACCTTGTCATAGTGTGCGGTGGCAAAGATCTGTGACAAGAATTCCATCGGAACAGTTTCAGCCTTGGTAAGTGCAGGAGCGATTGGAGAAAACTTCAGACACTCGATGATGGGGAACATGAATGCGTCATACGATTGAGGAGTTAAATCGATGATCAACCTTTGTTGTGGCCGAATGGGCAAGATGTGGGATGTTGCGTGAACTGAGGAAGAATCTGCCATTGCTATGAAGAAAGTGGAGGAGATGATGAACAGTGAAGGTTTAAGGATTTCTTGCTCTCTGGGAATTTTAATTGCAGTAAAGAGGTAAACGGTGGATGATGTTTCCTTTTATACTGTGGGTTAAGGAGAGAGAAAGATCTTCCCAAATCTTCGATTAAAAAACGAAGGGTTTTTCGGAGTTGACTGATGCATGACAGTTGGGGTTGCCGATGATCACGCATGAGAGAGAATGTCAGGCCCCTAATAACACGCCTTCCCTTCAGGCACCGTTTGGAGATGAAACAGTTCAGATTCGCACGCTTCCCTCTTGCGCCGTTTGAAATCAAATCGATTAGACTCCCGCCTGAGTCATTATGTCGTCATCTTATCCCTTTAAATTGTAACGACATCTTTAAAATAAAATTGCCACGTGGATCAATATTAACCACAACTTTTGATAACAGCCAACCCAATTAAAATTCCTTAGAATTAATGAAACCAGTTTTTTGGAAAATCAAAAAGATTTTCGTGCTGAGTGTGTAAAAGAAAAAGAAATAAAGCAACACTTTTGAGGGATGATGTGATGTCAATAAAGACACGAAGCAGGGGATCCCGGGCACGAATCTCTTCCTTCAAAATCAAGAGAGACTTTAAAGTGTTTGTGTGGTTTCCCGTTGAATAACGATCAGACACTTATTAAGAAGTGTTGAAAGGCTTCTTTTAATTAGGCTTATGAGGTTGGCTTTTGCTTCGATTCAGAATTCCTAATCTTGATATAAGATAGAAATCGAACGAAGTACTTGTGAGACCAATGTAGTCTGTTGAACAAGTAGGTTGAAGATAATTTAAATTGGCTAGGAAATATATAAAATCTCAACAAAAATTAAAACTGGATCCCAAGGGAAGAAATGTTATGGGTGTTAACAATTTCATAGGAATCACTCAAAAGAAAAATAGAGATTTCATGTGGTACATTCGTCAATTCATTAGTGAAAGCTTGAGCAAATTAATTGTTCACTGTCAATGCATAATGGGTATTGAATTTTGGGTTTCACTTAGCACGTAGTGACACGAAGCTAAGATCATGAACACAGAAATTGTGCAACCATAAACCTTAGTGGTAATGCCTGAGAGTCTCAAGGGTTATGTTTGTGAAACGAGGGAGATGGAGAACAATGATGTAGATGGTATAAAGAAACCAAAGTACCTCTGCTATAAAAATAGGACCAAGCAGAAAACTCTTATCTCATGTGAGAAGAGAGTCAGGTAGCTCATGATTAGAATAAATATGATAGCCTAATTGGGAAGACAAGGTTTGTTTATACCAGGTCAGTAAGGCTATTATTCAGAATCAGGTGAGGCTTTGGACGCATACAACAGCATGCTTCTAGGGACACTTAGCTAGTGAAATAATATACCCACAAGAAAAGAAAAAAATAAAAAAATAAAAGCCAAGCTAAATAAGATAATAATAAAAAAATAAAAGCCAAGCTAAATAAGATAATAATAAAAAAATAAAATATTTTTGGAGTTTTTGAATTTATGAAAGAAAAGAAAAAAATATTTTTGGAATTTTTGATAAAATAAAAAAATGAGACACACAAAAAATTGGAACCGAACCCGAGCGTTCGGTCTATTTCGGTTGAGAAAAACTTTGGAACCGAACCCGAGCGTTCGGTCTATTTCGGGTGAGAAAATTTTTGGAACTGAACCCGAACGTTCGGTTGATTTCGGTCGCCAAAGAAAATAGATTTGAAAAAAAGAATAACTTTGACAATAAAAGAAATGAATTTGGAAAATTTATACATAAGATCTACAACCAAGGAAACTACCTTTGAGTGATGAGCGAAAAGCAGATAATGCAACCGAACCCGAGCGTTCGGTTCATTTCGGTACATTAGCGCAAGACCCGAACCCGAACGTTCGGTCTATTTCGCTTCTTGCTTTTGAGCTTGAGAGGTAATTTTTGGTAATGACTCTGATTCCATCATACCTAGCCCTTGTAGTATTTTGTTAAAAGATGCTTCAGGAAGAGCTTTGGTGAAGATGTCAGCCAGTTGATCAGTGGTTCGAACAAAGTGTATTTCGACGTTCCCATCTTCCAGATGATCTTTAACGAAGTGATACCTCAGTCCTATGTGCTTAGTCTTCGAGTGTTGCACTGGGTTATGACAGATCCTAATTGCACTTTCAGAGTCGCAATATAGTGGGATCATTTTCATATTGAGTCCATAGTCCCGGAGCTGGCTTTGGATCCAAATCACTTGAGATGTACAGGAGGCAGCTGCGATGTATTCTGCTTCAGCGGTAGACAGAGATACACAGGTCTGTTTCTTTGATTGCCGACTAACCAACTTTCCGTCAAGGAATTAGCAGCCTCTAGTGGTGCTTTTCCTGTCGAGCCCACAACCTCCAAGGTCTGTATCTGAATAGGCTTGAACAAAGAAACCTGAGTTGGATGGATACCATAAGCCGAGAGAGGTAGTTCGCTTGAGATACCAGAGTATGTTCTTCACTGCAAGCATGTGAGGTTCACGAGGATTTGCCTGAAATCTAGCACAATAACAAACAGAAAACATTATATCAGGCCTGCTAGCAGTAAGGTACATTAAAGAACCGATCATTTGGCGATATAGCGTAATATCGACTGCTGGCTTATCCAAGGATGTAGTGAGCTTGGTGCCGAACGCCATTGGAACTTTAACCTTTGAGTCTCCCATCATGCCAAATTTAGCAAGGAGAGTCTCCGTGTAAGCTTCCTGGTTAATAAAGATGCCTTTGGGTCCCTGTCTAATATTTAAACCAAGGAAAAAGTTAATTGGACCCATTGAGCTCATTTCAAATTTAGTCTCCATCAGCTTTCTGAATTCAACCGTTAAGCTAGGATTCGTTGAGCCAAAGATGATATCATCGACATAGATTTGAACAATCATAAGGTGGTTACCTTTCTTCTTACGAAAGAAGGTTGGGTCAACCGAACCTTGTTTGAATTTGGACATCTTTAAAAACTTGGTTAGCGTTTCATACCAGGCCCTCGGTGCTTTTTTCAGTCCATATACCGCTTTGTCTAGAATATAACAGTGGTTGGGATATTTTTCATTGACGAATCCAGGAGGTTGCTCCACGTACACCGTTTCTTCGAGTTCTCCATTTAGAAATGCACACTTTACGTCCATTTGGTAGACCTCAAAGTTCTTGTGTGCAGCATAGGCAAGAAATATTTGAACATATTCCAACCTAATCACAGGAGCAAAAGTTTCCTCATAGTCGATTCCTTCCTCCTGGCAGTATCCTTTCACCACTAGACGAGCTTTGTTTCTTATCACATTGCCTTCCTTGTCCATCTTATTTCTGAAGACCCATTTGAGACCAACAACCGAGGCATCTGGAGGAGTTGGAATGAGGCGCCAAACTTTATTTCTTTCGAATTCACTAAGTTCGTCTTGCATAGCTTGAACCCAATCGGAGTGATCAAGAGCAGTGTTAACTGTCTTTGGTTCAATTTTTGAGACGAAGGAGTTAAACATACAGAACCTACTTTTGAAAATAAGGAAGTTTGCCTTGCCTTTAGTTGAGATTGGGTCAGGACCTTTTCAGAGACATTACCGACAACCTGTGAAACAGGATGATCTCTGGTCCATTTGACAAGAGGAGGGTAATTTGGATCATAGGATGGATCCAATTCAGCATTTACCATCTCTTCTAGTTCAGATTGACTATCATCGTCATAAGACATATCGACATTCTCCCCCTTGACAGATGAGCTTTTAGGTGTATCTTGACTTTCCGGAGCTATAGGAGTTTCAGGTGGTGTTGAGCTTTCAGGTGTTGCAGGACTTTCGGGTGCAGATTGGATTTCGGGAGCAGCTGAAGAACAGTTCTCCCCCTCAACATGTGAGCCTGTCTGTGTTAAAGAAGGTGGATCCTCCCCCTCAACTGAAGCACCGTGTTGTGGCGGGTCGTTTGGACTTGATTCTCCTTCATTTATTTGCTTGGCAGCATCTTCGATGAGTTGCTTCAGATGATCTACTTTGTTGTCTGGTGCACTAGCTTCCGAGAGAGTAGCCTTCTCTGGTTCATCGAATAACTCAACAAACTTCTCAAACAGATTTGCAATCGAGGCTGTGACTTGGCCTGTTTGAGAAAAAATTTCTCCAACTGTGTCTTCACTGGCCTTCAACTTTTTGACATAGCTGTCATCAAAAGTCACATAGTAAGTTTCTTCTATCTTCCTCGAACACTTGTTTAATACTCGATAGGCTTTTGAAGTGAGAGAATATCCCAGGAAAATCCCTTCATCGACTTTGACGTCGAACTTGTTACGATGTTATTTAGAAATGAAGACAAAGCATCGTGAGCCGAATACATGGAAGAATTTGACGTTTGGCTTTCTGTTGTTGATGATCTCATAGGGAGTAAGAGTGAAATGCTTATTGAGATAGGACCTGTTTTGCGTAAAACATGCTGCAACAATAGCATCAGCCCAAAAATATAAAGGCAAAGAGGCAAAACTTAGCATGGTTCGGGCGGCCTCACACAAAGATCAGTTTCGTCTTTCGACAATTCTGTTTTGTTGAGGGGTGTAGGGAGCTGAGAAGTTGTGACTGGTTCCTTTTTCTGCCAAGAAGTCTTCGAATTCTTTATTTTTGAACTCGAGCCCATTGTCGCTCCTGATGTTGCGAACGACTTTCCTCAGCTGCACTTCAACCTGCTTGATAAACGTCTTTAGCTTGAGAGTTGCTTTAGATTTGTGCTTCAGAAAGAACACCCATGTAAAACGTGAAAAGTCATCAACAATGACAAGAATATACTTGCTGCCGTCGATGCTTTCGATAGATGATGGACCACACAAGTCAATGTGAATTAACTCTAATGGTTCAACAACTTTAGTGTTTACAATCGATGGGTGATTTTGACGACTCTGCTTCCCCATTTCACACGCAGCACATAAATGTTCGCGATCGAACTTGAGTAACGGAAGACCTCTAACATGACCTCCTGTGACAAGTTTGTTGATATCCTTGAAGTTGAGATGAGAGAGCCTTCGGTGCCACAGCCAACTTTCGTCAGATTGTGCTTTTGACAAAAGGCAGATAGCTGGATTTCCTTTGATAGGTTTGAGATTAAGAGGAAACATTTCGCCTTTGCGCTCCGATTTGAGAATCACTCTTTTTGTTTTCTTCTCTATTATTTCCGAACCCTCATCGTCGAATGAGACCTTGAGACCGGTACCTCCAACGAGCTGAGATACACTGATGAGGTTGTGCTGTAGTCCTTCAACATATGCAACCTTTCTAATCGTGAAATCTCCATTTGTTATCATTCCATGACCTTTTATCGTGCCGAATGAGTTGTTCCCGAACTTGACGTTTCCCCCGTTTGAAAGAGACCGAAATTCCCTCAGCTCTTCCTTCCTTCCTGTCATGTGATGTGAGCAGCCACTGTCAATATACCATTCTTCATCAAACTTGAAACAACCCAAAAATACGACCCAAAAATTTTTGTTTTTAATATAATCAAAACTGCAATCAGAGCATCATATAATAAAACCATACGTGATGTATTCCAAAACATAGTAAAATACTGTGCGGAAAAACTGTATCATGCTACATCAAATCAAACATCTAAATCAATCCCAGGCTAAAGCTGAGGCGGTGGTGTGTGCGATGCCGTCATCCAGAGCTCTTCCCTTTGCTTGCGGAAGTACCTGAAACCAAAACTGAAACTGTAAGCACGAAGCTTAGTGAGCTCCCCCAAACTACCACATACCATACAATAACACATAAACACATATTGGGCCTTGCCCACTGCATCGGGCCGAAGCCCGGAAACTGCATCGGACCGAAGTCCGGAACTGACTGGGACCTTGTCCCCTGCATCGGACCGAAGTCCGGAACTGACTGCATCGGACCGAAGTCCGGAACTGACTGCATCGGACCGAAGTCCGGAACTGACTGCATCGGACCGAAGTCCGGAACTGGCTGCACATAACATAGCATATCATAACCATTTATATTGCATACTGCATCGGGCCGTGGCCCGGAACATACACATAGCACATAGAACATGTCTGAACCACGAAGGCATCAAACATACGAACTACTACATCGGACCGAAGTCCGGAAACTACTATTAACTGGACGGGCCGACATTGTGGCCTTAGACCCGTCCCTACAGAAAGGAGACTCACCTCGTAAGCTAGCGGATGAGTGTGTGGCTCGGAAAGCTAACGGCTGCTGCTCCTGAATCTCCTCGGCTACAAATCCATAAACACACTCAATCAATCACTAGCACTATACTCAGGGTAAAATGACCCTTTTACCCTTGGTCAAAGTTGACTTACTCAGGGCTGACTCGCCGAGTCGGGATACCCGACTCGCCGAGTCCTAGATTCCCCGTTCAACTCTTACATGCTGTTACTCGTCGAGTGTGGCATCGACTCGACGGGTACCCTCTGGATCCAAGAACTCAGATGATCTTCATCCGACTCGCCGAGTCAGATGAACAGACTCGACGAGTTGTTCTTAATCCTTAAGGAGGTTGCCTTGGACTCGCCGAGTTGTATGAACAACTCGCCGAGTCCCTCCATTACTGAGTCTACTCTTAACTCGCTGAGTCCACTCCCTAACTCACCTAGTCCACTCGACACTGAAGAAACTGGAGAACTCGGGACCCGCGACGTGACTCGTCGAGTCGTTCTTCCGACTCGCCGAGTCGCCGCCATGCAACATATTTTTACTCGATTTCTCTTGAATCCAACACATGCAAATGATAGATCTAGGTCCATTAAGCTGTTTTACCACGTAAAGTTTCCAACTTTACGTGCACAACTACATGAATGAGGGAAATAAGGCTAAAATATGCACAATAAGGGTAGATCCATGGCTAATAAGCAATGTAATCCCAAAAAGACAGTGGATATGGACTCTTCAACACCCCAACACTAAGATCCATAGGTGTTTCGGCTTAATAATACAATCAAGCAAGCATAAAGCTTGGAACAAGCATCAAATAGCCCTTAAAAGAGCTCTAATGGAAGTTTAAGCATGAAACCAGAAGAGGACTCCAAAAATACCTGAATAAGTTCACCCTTGACCTTGGATCTTGGCACTAGAACTCGTTTCCTTGCTTCCTTCTTCTTCTCCTTCTTCACTCCTTCACCAAAATGGAATAAAATCACTATAAGCTCACAAGAGGAAGGTTTAGGGTTTCTCACAGTGCTAACAGGGGAAAGTGACGAGATGGAGGCTATAATGGGGGTTTAAATAGTGAGCAAACCCGGGGAGTTAGGGTTTCACCCAGACGGATGGACTCGCCGAGTCCAGGATACGGACTCGTCGAGTCGCCGGCTCCCGCGTGCCCAAAATGCGCGACCCGACTCGGCGAGTCAGGCTAGAACTCGCCGAGTCCCTCTTGAAAACTTAGCCCAAAACAAATTAATTAACATACCGGAAACGGGTCGTTACAATTCTCCCCCACTTGTTTCAGACTTCGTCCTCGAAGTCTGCTACGGCTGGATCTGCGAATAACTCCGGGTAGTGCGTTCTCATTTCTTCTTCAGCCTCCCATGTCCATTCAGACCCCTTCCGATGCTGCCACTGCACTTTTACCAGCTGAATTACCTTGTTCCTCAAGGTCTTGGTCTTTCGCTCCAAAATTGCTATCGGTTTCTCGATATAATTCAAGCCGCTATCGACCTGGATATCCTCCAAGGGAACGACCGCTGTCTCGTCCACTAAACACTTCCTCAACTGCGACACGTGGAAGGTGTTGTGTATCAAACTGAGCTCCTCCGGAAGATCTAACCGATAAGCAACCCGACCCACCCGGGCCGAAACCCTGAAAGGACCAATAAATCTGGGGCCCAATTTGCCCCTCTTCCGGAACCTGATGACACCTTTCCAAGGTGAGACTTTCAGAAGAACCATGTCTCCCACCTGGAACTCCAAGTCTGAACGCCTCCTGTCGGCGTAGCTCTTCTGCCGGCTCTGCGCAGTCTGCAGTCTACTACGGACCTGCTGGATCAGTTCCGTCGTCTTGAGCACCACTTCGGTGCTCCCCATGACCCGCTGACCGACCTCGCCCCAACAAATCGGGGTCCTGCACTTCCTGCCATATAACATCTCAAAAGGAGGTCGATCTATGCTCGCATGATAGCTGTTGTTATACGAGAATTCCGCTAAGGGAAGATACGTATCCCAACAGCCCCCAAAATCCAGAACACATGCCCTAAGCATGTCCTCGAGGGTCTGAATCGTCCTCTCACTCTGCCCGTCAGTCTGAGGATGGAAAGCGGTGCTGAAATGGAGACGAGTACCCATCTCGTCGTGAAACCGCTTCCAAAATCTGGACGTGAAGCGAACATCTCGGTCTGACACCACCGATACCGGCACTCCATGACGTGCCACAATCTCTCGCACATAGATATCGGCTAACCTTTCCGCCGATATACTCTCCTGGATCGGAATAAAATGGGCACTCTTCGTCAACCGATCCACCACTACCCATATCGAATCTACTCCACGTGCGGTCCTGGGAAGTTTGGTGATAAAATCCATGGTGATGTCCTCCCATTTCCACACGGGAATATCCAACGGCTGCATCTTGCCGTGAGGTCTCTGGTGCTCCGCCTTGACCTTCCGGCAGGTCAAGCACCTCTCCACGTACCAGGCGACGTCCCGCTTCATGCAGGGCCACCAATAATCAGGTCGAAGATCTCGATACATCTTCGTCGCCCCTGGATGGATAGAAAATCGAGACTTATGAGCCTCATCCATCAATATCTGCCGTACCCCACCCCAGTACGGTACCCACACCCTACCATGAAGCGTCATCAAACCCCGGCTGTCGTAGTCGAACGAAGCTACTCGACCCACTATCCTCTCGCACTTCTGCCTTTCCTCCTTGAGACCCTCCATCTGAGCCTCCTTGATCCGCTCCAACAGAGGAGTGATTACCGTCATCCTCATACACAAATCCCTGATAGGGGCCGCCGACACCTTGCGGCTTAGGGCATCGGCCACCACGTTGGCCTTCCCTGGATGATACAGGATCTCACAGTCATAGTCCTTCAGCACGTCCAACCATCTCCTCTGTCTCATATTCAAACTCGGCTGATCCATAAGGTATCGTAAACTCTTGTGGTCCGTGTAGATAGTACAGCGGACCCCATACAGGTAATGCCTCCATATCTTGAGAGCAAATACAACTGCCCCCAGCTCCAAATCATGGGTAGGATAATTAGCCTCGTGAGGCTTCAACTGTCTCGAAGCATAAGCCACCACATGGCCTCGCTGCATCAACACTGCTCCCATACCGGTGATCGAAGCATCACAATAGACCACGAAATCCTCAACACCCTCTGGCAAGGTAAGGATCGGAGCCTCGCACAATCTCTGCCTGAGAGTCTCGAACGCCGCCTGCTGCTCAGGCCCCCAACGAAAAACTACCGACTTCTTGGTTAGTCGGGTGAGCGGCACTGCTATCTTGGAGAAATCCTGAATAAATCTCCGATAATACCCTGCCAATCCTAGGAAGCTCCGAATCTCAGATGGAGACCTCGGGACCTCCCACTGCATCACGGCCTCAATCTTGGCCGGGTCAACCAAAATACCCTTCTGATTAACGAGATGCCCAAGAAACTGCACCTCGCGTAACCAGAACTCGCACTTGGAGAACTTAGCGAACAGTCTCTCCCTCCTCAAAGTCTCCAACACCTCCCGCAGGTGCTCCTCGTGCTGCTCCTGCGTCCTGGAATACACCAAGATGTCATCGATGAACACTATCACTGACCGATCCAGCATCGGTCTACACACGCGGTTCATGAGATCCATGAACGCGGCTGGGGCATTGGTGAGCCCAAATGGCATCACCACAAACTCATAATGACCATACCGGGTCCTAAAAGCAGTCTTCTGTACATCCTCATCCCTGACCCTCATCTGGTGGTAACCGGAGCGTAGGTCGATCTTGGAGAACCAAGACGCTCCCTGGAGCTGATCGAACAAGTCATCTATCCTCGGAAGTGGGTAACGGTTCTTCACCGTTACCTTGTTCAACTCCCGGTAGTCAATACACATCCGATGCGACCCGTCCTTCTTCCTCACAAATAAGATCGGCGCTCCCCAAGGCGAACTGCTCGGTCGAATGAAACCCTTGTCTAACAGCTCCTGAAGCTGTGTAGACAACTCCTGCATCTCAGGGGGAGCAAGTCGATATGGTGCTTTGGCTATCGGAGCCGCACCAGGAACCAGGTCGATCCTGAACTCAACCTGCCTCTCAGGAGGTATCCCCGGCAAATCCTCGGGAAACACATCCGGGTAATCTCGAACAATAGGAACATCATCGATCGTCGTCTTGCCCTTATCCCGGGCATCCAAGACGTAGGCTACATAACCGGCGCAACCCTGCTGAACGTAGCGCCTCGCCCTAGCGGCCGAGCAGAAGGTCAATCCTCGCTGGGGCCTCTCGCCCTGAACCACTATCTCTCCCCCACTGGGAGTGCGAACCCTCACTAGTTGAAGCTCACAGTCAATCACCGCCCCGTTGGGGCTTAGCCAATCCATTCCCACAATAACTTTATTCCCGCGCAGGGGAATCGGAACCAAATCCACTGAAAACTGCTCCTCAAATATCTGAAGGGAACACCCTCCATATACTTTGTCGACCCTCACGGTCCTATCATCTGCTATCTCCACCTCTAAAGGACAATCCAGTTTCCCTGGAGCTCTACTGAACCTCTTGCTAAGCGCAAGAGATACGAATGATCGGGTAGCCCCCGAATCGAATAATACCAAAGCAGAAATGCCGTTCACAGAGAACGACCCTGAATAAAACATACAACCATAAGCAACATTTAATCAACAATAATAAAGAGATAAAAGGGAAGATACATACCCGTCACCACATCAGGAGTCACTCGCGCCTCCTCTGCTGTCATCTGAAATGCCCTGCTCTTCGCCACCGGCGCATCAGCTCGGCCCTGACGGCCATCCGTGATCCTCAAGGTAGCAGGGGCGGGTGCATGCACCTTCCCTGCTGCAGCTAAACTGGGACACTGGGACCTTTTATGTCCCTTCTGATTGCACTGAAAGCAAATCAGATCCGATGCTGTAACCGTAGTGGCAGGGGCCGTACAATCCCTACTCAAATGCCCAATCCGACCGCACTTGTAGCAGCCGGAACTCCCTGCCTTGCACGCTCCCTCGTGCAATCTCCCACACTTGCCACATCGACCGTGGCTCTGCTGACTCCTAGGTCTGTGATCTGAAACCTTGGGCTTTTTGCCTACACTGCCTGCGCCCGAAACCGCCTCCGGTTTCCTCTTCCTCTCCATCTCGAGATCAATCTCCCTCTCTCTGGCTCTAGCAATCATGTCGTCCAGTGTTTTGCAACTGGACCGGCTCACAAACATACGAATGTCGCTCCGCAACATCTCGTGATAACGGGCCTTCTTCATCTCCTCGTCTGCTGCATACTGAGGAACAAGAAGGGCCCGCTCCCTGAACTTGGCGGTGATCTCCGCCACTGTCTCGGTAGTCTGGGTAAGATCCTGGAACTCCCTGGCTAACTGTTGCACCTCAATGACCGGTGCGAACTCCGCTCTGAACCTGGTAGAAAAATCAGCCCAGGTCATGGCATCCAATGCCGCATCATCCCCGATGGTATGTCCTACCTCCTCCCACCAGTCACGTGCCCTGTCCTTCAGGAGACAGGACGCCAATCTGACCTTGTCCCTCTCGGGACATCTGCTAGTGCGGAATGCGTTGGCCACATCCGCCAACCACCTGGTACTCGCTATGGGGTCCCGTGCCCCGTGGTAGTCAGGAGCCCCGCACGCCCTGAACTCCCTGAAAGTGAGTGTGCGCGACCCCATCATGGCCGCCATCTCAGTACGGAAGGTACTCAGTCTCTCATCCATCATCTCCAAAATGCCCTCCTTGATCGAACCGAAGATCACAGGAGTCTGCTCAAGTATGATGCGAGTAATCTCAGAAGAAAGGAACTCTCTGGTCTGCTCATCCATCCGTCCGACCTCCGGGTCGGATCCCGATCCTGATCCTCCTTCGGCATCTGAACTGCCGACTGCTGGCCTCGGACGCAAAACTACCATTCTGAAACATATCATAACAACATCAGAACATTGAAATATTTCAAGGGGTCATAATACGACTACTAGCTTCCTGGTCTAATCTTGGCCTTCCTTGATTCGAGTACGGATCCTCTGTTTCCAGTAGTATGGGCCCCTACTACCTTCCACATCTATCCGTACTTTCCTCAAGAACTGCCTCGACTTCCCCAAGTCACTTCTACCGCTGCTATTTTCTGCTACCCTCACCCTAGGCTTGCCCTAGAGAAAACTCGAGCTCAATACGACTGGTCCTCAGCTGCTGTAGGTCTCCTTGCACTGCCAGTTAGCCATCACCTGAACACCATCACATGTGATGAGGATCGGATAATCCTTCAAGTAAAAGATCCGTCCCTACAACGGTTGGACTCAAACAAGAGCTGCACAGTAGGGCCAGTTCCAGCACTCTGGGATTATTCAAACCTGATTACATGTGGTGTGACGTGTCCACCTAATGGCTAACTCCCATTACTCGAATCCCACTAAGCACAAAGCAAGCAGCATTCGGACAAGGGAAACAGACTCACGCAAGCTATTCTTATAACGAGAAATTGCACTATCATAGGATGCTAAGCTCACGCTATCAGGCATAACCTAAACAGGCTATCCTACTGCTGTCTACTCAATTCTAGCATGCAATATTCATAGAGCTGTAACACATAAGCAGGCACATAAGGCATCCTCCTACACCCTTAGTCCTATTCTAGCATGCTGTTCTACTAAACTGAAATTGAACAAATAACTTGTATGGGTAATTTGGGAGTACTTACTTGAGCTCGGTTGACCGCATGCACACACCTTTATCTTAAAACAATTCTTTTTCCTCCTAAGTATTTTCAAAATTCTTTTGTAAAAACATTTTATTAAAAAATCTTTTATTTCCCCCTTAATTTGAGTTCAGATGCACCCGAGAGTGTATCCGAATCCCTCAAACCAGGGCTCTGATACCAACTTGAAACAACCCAAAAATACGACCCAAAAATTTTTGTTTTTAATATAATCAAAACTGCAATCAGAGCATCATATAATAAAACCATACGTGATGTATTCCAAAACATAGTAAAATACTGTGCGGAAAAACTGTATCATGCTACATCAAATCAAACATCTAAATCAATCCCAGGCTAAAGCTGAGGCGGTGGTGTGTGCGATGCCGTCATCCAGAGCTCTTCCCTTTGCTTGCGGAAGTACCTGAAACCAAAACTGAAACTGTAAGCACGAAGCTTAGCGAGCTCCCCCAAACTACCACATACCATACAATAACACATAAACACATATTGGGCCTTGCCCACTGCATCGGGCCGAAGCCCGGAAACTGCATCGGACCGAAGTCCGGAACTGACTGGGACCTTGTCCCCTGCATCGGACCGAAGTCCGGAACTAACTGCATCGGACCGAAGTCCGGAACTGACTGCATCGGACCGAAGTCCGGAACTGACTGCATCGGACCGAAGTCCGGAACTGGCTGCACATAACATAGCATATCATAACCATTTATATTGCATACTGCATCGGGTCGTGGCCCGGAACATACACATAGCACATAGAACATGTCTGAACCACGAAGGCATCAAACATACGAACTACTACATCGGACCGAAGTCCGGAAACTACTATTAACTGGACGGGCCGGCATTGTGGCCTTAGACCCGTCCCTACAGAAAGGAGACTCACCTCGTAAGCTAGCGGATGAGTGTGTGGCTCGGAAAGCTAACGGCTGCTGCTCCTGAATCTCCTCGGCTACAAATCCATAAACACACTCAATCAATCACTAGCACTATACTCAGGGTAAAATGACCCTTTTACCCTTGGTCAAAGTTGACTTACTCAGGGCTGACTCGCCGAGTCGGGATACCCGACTCGCCGAGTCCTAGATTCCCCGTTCAACTCTTACATGCTGTTACTCGTCGAGTGTGGCATCGACTCGACGGGTACCCTCTGGATCCAAGAACTCAGATGATCTTCATCCGACTCGCCGAGTCAGATGAACAGACTCGACGAGTTGTTCTTAATCCTTAAGGAGGTTGCCTTGGACTCGCCGAGTTGTATGAACAACTCGCCGAGTCCCTCCATTACTGAGTCTACTCTTAACTCGCTGAGTCCACTCCCTAACTCACCTAGTCCACTCGACACTGAAGAAACTGGAGAACTCGGGACCCGCGACGTGACTCGTCGAGTCGTTCTTCCGACTCGCCGAGTCGCCGCCATGCAACATATTTTTACTCGATTTCTCTTGAATCCAACACATGCAAATGATAGATCTAGGTCCATTAAGCTGTTTTACCACGTAAAGTTTCCAACTTTACGTGCACAACTACATGAATGAGGGAAATAAGGCTAAAATATGCACAATAAGGGTAGATCCATGGCTAATAAGCAATGTAATCCCAAAAAGACAGTGGATCTGGACTCTTCAACACCCCAACACTAAGATCCATAGGTGTTTCGGCTTAATAATACAATCAAGCAAGCATAAAGCTTGGAACAAGCATCAAATAGCCCTTAAAAGAGCTCTAATGGAAGTTTAAGCATGAAACCAGAAGAGGACTCCGAAAATACCTGAATAAGTTCACCCTTGACCTTGGATCTTGGCACTAGAACTCGTTTCCTTGCTTCCTTCTTCTTCTCCTTCTTCACTCCTTCACCAAAATGGAATAAAATCACTATAAGCTCACAAGAGGAAGGTTTAGGGTTTCTCACAGTGCTAACAGGGGAAAGTGACGAGATGGAGGCTATAATGGGGGTTTAAATAGTGAGCAAACCCGGGGAGTTAGGGTTTCACCCAGACGGATGGACTCGCCGAGTCCAGGATATGGACTCGTCGAGTCGCCGGCTCCCGCGTGCCCAAAATGCGCGACCCGACTCGGCGAGTCAGGCTAGAACTCGCCGAGTCCCTCTTGAAAACTTAGCCCAAAACAAATTAATTAACATACCGGAAACGGGTCGTTACAAAACTGCTCGTCACTGATAACCTGCAAAAATTAAGCAGATTTAGGAACCCAAAGTTTCTTGGGTCCACGTGAGCCTTTCACAGGAACAGGAATAGTAAGAGAGATGTCAACAAGATATGTTCTTTTTATTAAAGTTGTTTCATCTTTCTTTTTAATGGTGAAAACCTTAATTTTATTGGGATTTGTTACAGACGGTTTGGGTTCAGGATTTGACGTTTGGGCCTTGGAATGCTTTCGATCAGTCTTGACAGAGGAAACCTTCGATTTTCCTTTCGAATCTGTTAAAGATTTTGGATTTTGAGTATGAACATAATTAGATTTAGAATGGGGTTGAGAAGAATTAGAACGACAGAAGTTAGACTGAGAAGTTTGCTTGACTTGAGGTTCTAGGTGCCCCTTTTGTTTTTGATCATTAGTGGGACCGAACCTTGAACCTTGATTGCTTTTGCTTTCGGAACCGAACTTATGTTTTCGGTAGTTGGTGTTCTCTGAACCGAACCTTTCCCTTCGGTTGTTATGATCCTCAGAACCGAACCTTTCCTTTTGGTTATTATTACTTTCTTGCTGCCTAACAACACTTTTCTCTGACTTTGAATTTCTGTCATGATAAGAGAAATGGGCGTTTTGAGATCTCCAAAAATGTTTTCGTCCAGAGAGATTTTTCTTGTATCTCTGATTCCTTTGCTGCTTCTGATTCTTTACTTGCTTCGGCTGTCGGTGGATGTTGGCTTTTTGCTTTTGCTTCTTGTCAGCCGGTTTACTTTGAACTGATGATATTTCACTTGAAGGAGTGACTTTTTCTGCAGGAACTCCTTTCTCTTCAGGAACTTCTTTTGTACCACTAGTACTTGGCACATCGAAGTTGTCAGGTTTGTTTAGTGGCTCTGGCACATATCTGCCTTTGGTTTTCCAGGACGTCCGCTCCGACAGACCAACGGTTTCGTCAGCATTATCGATAGGGGCAGACCAGAAGAACTCATCACAACCATCAACATTATCTTCATTTACAATGCCTGTGAGTTCGGCTGTCTGATGTTCGGTTACTCCTGTGACCTTATACACCTGATTTGGAGTTGTCCTTACCTTTTGGTATACAATAGCTTTTTCTTCAAGGATCGGGGACTTTTGTTGGGACAAACGAGCAAACTCCACAGAATTTTCTGAAATACGATTTTTGTGGTTTTCGGGTTCGCTCTTGACAAACTCAGAACAGTCAATTTCATCCTCTACAGAAATTTCACTCATATCATCATCCTCATTAAGCTCAGATGCATTTTCAACATCAATTTTATTTTATGAGCTTAAGTTGGCATTCAATGAGTCAAACTTTTGTATGGTTTCGGTCCTTAGTTTCAGTTTATCATTTTTATCCAAAAGATTTTTCAGCATGTCCTTATGGTCCTTGGACTTTATGAAAGATTCGATTTTGTCTAGACCATACATATACGTCGGATTTACATCCTCAGACGAAACTACACTTTCGCAATTATATGCTTCAGCGTCAATTTCATCTTCCTTAAACTCAAGAAAGGGCAAAATCATGCGATGAATTTTCTGTCCTATTTCACTGTTAAGATGAAGTTGAGTGATGTTAGAATAAAGACGCTTAGCAATCAAACAAAACACATTTCTTTGTTTCAAAAGTTTTAAATTGTCTCTTTGTAAATAAACGTTTTCGTCTTTGGATTTGATCAACTCTGACTCCTTCAACTCTATCCACATCCTCCGTTCCTCACTCTTTGAAGACACCCTGCTTAATTGGTCAGTTAGGTTAGAATTGGTGACCCGTATTTGAGTTAAACTGCTGTCTAGATGAGAGATTCTTGAATTTACATTTTTTAATTCTTTTTCATATGAATTTTGTGGGACTTTGAATGAAACAAAAATGGATTGTACCTTCTTGATTAATTCATCAAGCTCATTAAACTGCACGCTGAGAGGTTTTGCTGTGAAACACAAGTCCTCTCGCTCCTTCTTGTCTTCATTCCCACCGTCTGTGTTGTATCCCCTTATTTGAGATACATCCGACACCATCAGACATTTTCCACCGCTTCCTTCACCTTTCGCAACATAAGCGTTTCCATGAGATGACTTTCTAACTTCATCATCCTCAAAATCGGTTGACCAGACTTCCACGCCACCGAACTCATCATCCGCTACCGAACCCTGCACAATAAAAGCATTCATAGAAGGGTTAGCAGTAGTTTTCTTTCTCTTGATCTCTTCCAGCTTTTTCATAAACACAGCTTCTTCATCTTTTTCTTCATCCTTTTCTGCCATTTTCTTTAGGACACAATCTTTGGCATAGTGGTTCTTTCCTCCACAGTAGTATCAGTTCACCCCAGAATCCCCTTCAGCTTTCGGCTCTTTCATTGCTTCTTCTGCCTTCGGTTCCTCCCTCACTATTTCAGAACTATAGCTTCCCTGCCAATTCTGGTTCTTATTGGTAGGAAACCTTTTCTTAATAAACCTCTTTGGATTTGATACCATCATTGCATAGTCTTCAGAGGTAAGGTCATAGTCTTCTAAGTTAAGGTCTTCATCTTCCATCACACTTTTGCTTTAAGAAAGAAGGGCCAAGGAACCCAAGCTTGAAACCACATTCTTCTCCTGCAAGACAATCTTTTCTTGGGATTTTAAAATTCCTACCAGCTTAGCCAATGAATAAGATTTGAATTGCTCATGAGCTTTAACAGTGGACACAACCGCTCTCCACTCAGATCTAAGACCATTCAAAAACGTAACTTTTTGTTCAATCAACTTCCTTTCAATATCGTGTTTAATCATCTTACTGAGAAGATGATTGAAGCGATCGAATGTCTGAGTAACAGTTTACTTGGGATTCTGCTTAAATTCTCCAAACTTAGATAAAAGTAGGGTCTGAATGGAATGCTCCAGATCTTCGTCTGTGTAATATAACTCTCGTAGCCTATCCCATATTTCTTTGGCAGTGCTGCATGAACTTACTAGCCTGAAAGTATCCGATTGAAGAGCGAATCTAATTAGTCTCAATGCTTTAATATTGCACTGAAACTTATCCTTTTCGTCTTGGGCAATATCTTTTACGCCCTTCAACAGATCATTATACTCTTTCTGAGTTTTAATGATTTTAGACGTTGCTGAATGAGCGAATGGTCCAGACACGATTGCTTCCCAAATAAGATATCCATTGTCTTCAGATCCAATGACATAATCTTCAAAGTGATGTGCCCATACTTCGTAATCCTGGGTGTAAAGGATGGGAATTTTCGTCGTTGATCCAATGTTGTTTGAGATGTTTATGGGATTTGATTGTGACTCGTCCATGCTTGATCGTATAACCTGTTTGAAAGATCAGACTTGTAATATATAAGATTAGGGCAAAACAAATAAATGCTGAGTTACGTCAATTATGGGATGACGGCTCAATAAATATTAGTTAATGCGGAATAACCCTAATCGCAACCTTTTTCACAGAAAAGATGTGTATGAATTACACAGCCTCCTGCTCTGATACCAATTGATAAGTTATTAATTAACTTGATGATCGATTAGATCTTCTTAACAGGTAATGCGATGAAGTAAAAACAGTAAATAACACAAGTATAGATCAAGATGTGTCGAATGATTAGATCAAACAATCCTCAGCAGAGCTCGACTAAGAACTTCCGCTGTAGAGGATTTTAGGGTTACAAGAACGATAGCAATAAACTTGCTAAATAATAACTTTCTGATCGTACTATTCTATCGTTACCTTCTAGGAGCATGCAAGCACCTATATATAAACTAAACCCTACTAAACTCACGGATAGACAGGCCCATACCGGAGATACATAATGGACTAGCTAATGAGCCCAATAGACGCAATACATTACACAAAACACGACCCAACAGTATCTTGTATGCTATTTATGTGATTGTGATGCACTGCATTATTTCTATGTGATTTATGTTGTGTATGTTCCAGAGTTTACAGAGTTAGAACCGGAAGGTTCACAGAGTTAGGACCAGAGGGTCCACAAAGTTATAGCCTCGAGTGGCTAATATGTGTTATATATGGTATTTTGGGGAACTCACTAAGCATTTATGCTTACAGTGTTGTGTTATGTGTTTCAGGTACCAATGAGGATCGCGGGAAGGCGCCGACATGATCAGTACACACATGAGGAGTTTTTATGCATTATGATCTTGGGTTGCGTTTCTATGGTTGATATGTGATACAACGACATTTTTATAATATTTATGAATGAAAGTGTGTTTTTTTGAAAATGTAAAAATTGTTTGAAACTTTTGGGTGTTACAAGTTGGTATCAGAGCCTTGGTTTGAGGGATTCGGGTGCACCTTCGGGCGTATCTGAACTTAAACTGAGGATTTGATAGATTTTCAAAATAAAATTCACAAAATTTTCTCAAAGAGTAAAAAGTTTTTGAAAGAGCAGATCAGAGCAGTGTGTACGATCAGCTAGCGCCCGAACGGTGATTTCCCAAAATACCATTTACATTATGAGTTATGAGATATGTTATGGTATGATATGCATGCTAGAATAGGCTAGGTATTCTTATTAGGACTAGAGTGGCCTGATTTGTGATTCCTTAGCCTAGGGGTTTTGCTAGTAGATGCTTGAGAACGAGTAGATAGCAGCGAGGATCGTGGGAAGGCGCCGGCATGATCAGTACACACATGAGGAGTTTTTATGCATTATGATCTTGGGTTGTGTTTCTATGGTTGATATGTGATACAATGACATTTTTATAATATTTATGAATGAAAGTATGTTTTTTTTAAAATGTAAAAATTGTTTGAAAAATTTGGGTGTTACATGATTATTTTAGCAACTTTAAAAATTTTCAACAAGTTCAGTTTCTTTAGCAATTTTAGATTTCTTCACCGACATCAAGTATTAGTTCCATATTTGGTCCTAGTCTTCGATAGAGAAGTAACATTTTACAACATATAATAAACAAAATCCTGGCAATTTGTCTAAGTTGTAATATTCACACTTATTTAGCCAATACTGACTATCAGCAATAAACATTATAGCTATAAAACTATGTACAAGTTTGGCGTCATCAATTCTACACATTTTGACCATAACAGTAACACCTCTCTAGGGTTTGTTTAAAAATATCATTTTCAAATTTTAAGTAAAGTAAACCAACGTAAGTAGTGGAAAATCTCCACTTTTTCAAAACTCTAAATGTTTAACAAAGTATGAGGAATTCAATATTTATTCTCCAATTAAGACCTCAACATTTAACCTCTAGGAGTATTTAATCACTTCTCTACTTCTCACCGATCATATCAATCACACGTAAAAAGTTTAGTGAGTTATACAAGGGGTTAGACTCCTTAGAAAATTCACACGTTCAAATTGAACTTCATCTTAAAAAAATTGTTCGAAACAACTTCAATCTATTTCGCTTCATACAATGTAAGTCATTGCAATTGAATTAATACATCTTAAAGATAACGTTAAAAGCAACTTTAAATATACTACATGCTATAAATCAACAAGTTTACGTAAATTAAAGCAAATAAATAGAGTGCAATGCATGATATGGACTTTACATGCCTAAATTTGTGTTCAATGTATCGCTCTTACCTCAATGATACCTTCCTGTGTGTAGTAAAATATGATGGGATTTAGGTAAGACAAATAAACTTAAAACCCTTAAGTTCACATGCAACCTAAAAGGATCTATGATTTCACTATTGAACCTATAACTATTAACATCAAATAAGAAACCCTAGATGGTATAGGTTTTTTTCGAAATTACCAAAAGAAGGTTTAGGATTACATAGCTTATTGTTATTTTAGTAAATAGCAATGATTCTTCAAATGTAGATTTCTTGAAAGCTAGCACCACAAATGTCGTGCGTCTAATGGAATCATACCCAAGCTAGCAAGAGGATGACTTGAAGGATGGGAAATGAGGTATAAAATTCGGCTATCCGTTTGGAATAATGAGTGGCCGAAAAATAAAGGCCTTAGGGTCCTTTATATAGTGGTACAAAGAAGCCATGTATAACCCTAATTAGAAAATAATAATAATATTTTAAATTGGTAATTATCCAACTCCTTATTTATTCATATGAGATATTCTAGAAACCCTAGAATATCCCTAAAAATTGTCCAACCCTTAAGAACGAAGGTTCTGGAGCCTTTTGCTCAACTATTAAACAATTACACTTCAAACCCTACACTTTTAATTAATTCTATTAACCCCAAAATTAATTGTGATTAATTTTTAATTAAATAATATTGTTTCTAATTAATATATTATTTTCATAATATATTAATATAACTTTTATATTAATTTATGTTGGGTTGCAGATTCTTTTAGAATTGCGTCATTGGGCTCGGTTAAAAGTCCAATTATTTTGTACTCCGGTTTGGGCTTGTCCAACCGTGAGCTGTTAGGTTTACTATATAAGAATATGCTTGCATGCATATTAGGTTAACGATCTAGAGAATACGATTGATAGAAGAAGATAGCATTATAAAGTTCTTTCTTTATCGTTCCTGTAAACCTTCTAACCCTCTACAGTTGATGTTCTTTGTCGAGCTCTTCTGAGGGTTGTTTTATAATCATTCGACTTGTTTGATTCATTATTGAGTTGTTTATTATTTTTGTGTTTTTGTTGTTTGTTCTTTATATTGCCTGTTTAAGATCTAATCGATCTTCAAGGTTAGTTTTAATCTTATCAATTGGTATCAGAGCAGGAGGCTGTGTAATCAATACACTTCTTTTCTGTGAAAAAGGTTTCAATTAGGGTTTTCCGCAATTACTGATATTTATTGAGCCGTCATCTCATTATTGACGTATCTTGATATTTATTGTTTTGCCCTAATTTGATTTATTACAAGTCTGATCTTTGAACAGGTTATTTGATCATAATGGATGAGTCGCAATTGAATCCCATCAATATTTCAACAGCATTGGATCAACCACGAAGATTCCCATCCTATACACCCATGATTATGAAGTCTGGGCGCATCACTTTGAAGATTATGATGTAGGATCCGAGGATAATGGATACCTCATCTGGGAAGCAATTGTTAATGGACCATTTTCTCACTCTGCAACTTCAAGGATTATTAAAACTCAAAAGGAGTATAATGATCTCCTGAAGGATGTTAAAGATATTGCACAAGATGAAAAAGATAAATTTCAGTGCAATATCATGGCGTTAAGATTGATCAGATTCGCCCTTCAATCCGATACTTTTAGGCTGGTGAGTTCATGCACGACGGCAAAAGAGATTTGGGACAGGCTACGTGAATTATACTCTACAAATGAAGACCTTGAACACTCAATTCAAACCTTACTCTTGTCTGAGCTTGGTGAATTCAGGCAAGGAGCCGATGAATCTGTGACCCAAACGTTCGACCGCTTCAACCATCTTCTTAGCAAGATGATCAAACATGACATTGAAAGGAAGCTTATTGAGCAGAAGGTTACGTTCTTAAATGGTCTCAGATCAGAGTGGAGAGCTGTTGTGTCCACAGTGAAAGCCCATGAGTAGTTTAAATCATATTCTTTGGCGAAACTGGTGGGTATTCTCAAATCTCAGGAGAAGATTGTGTTGCAGGAGAAGAATGTTGTCTCAAGCCTAGGTTCGCTGGCCCTCTTGTCAAAAAGTAAAGCTGTGATGGAGGACGAAGACCTCAACTTGGAGGAGTATGACCTCACGTCTGAGGATTATGCTATGATGGTGTCTAACCCCAAGAGGTTCATTAAGAAGAGATTCCCCATCAACAAAAACCGAAACTGGCAGGGAAGTTATAGTTCAGAAAAGGTTAAAGATGAACCGAAGGTTGAAGAGTCTAAGAAGGAACCGAAGGCAGAAGGTGATTCTGGAGTAAGCTGTTACTACTGTGGAGGGAAAAACCACTATGCAAAGGATTGTGTCCTCAAAAAGATGGCTGAAAAGGATGAGGAAAAGGATGAAGAAGCTTTGCTGCAGAAAAAGCTTGATGAGATCAGGAAGAAGAAATCTACCGCTGACCCTTCCATGAATGCTCTAATTGTGCAGGGTTCGGTTGCTGATGACGAGTTCGGTGGCGTGGAAGTTTGGTCAACCGACTCTGAAGACGATGAAGTGAGGAAGCCTTCTCATGGAAAGGCTTGTGTGGCAAAAGAGGAAAGCAGTGGAGGAAGGTGCTTGATGGTGTCTGAAGTATCTCAGATGAGGGGATACAATACTGATGGTGGGAGCAATGAACCGAAGGAGCAACAGGATATGTGCTTTACAGCCAAACCGCTCAGCGTACAGTTCAACGAGCTCGATAAACTAATCAAGAAGGTACAATCGGTTTTTGTCTCATTTAAAGTTCCACAATGCTCATATGAAAAAGAACTAAAAAGTGTTAATTCACGAATCTCTCATCTAGATAGTAGTTTAACTCAAACTCGAGTCACCAATTCTAACCTAACTGATCAATTAAGCAGGGTGTCTTCGAAGAGTGAGGAACGGCGCATGTGGATCGAATTGAAGGAGTCGGAATTAGTCAAAATAAAAGATGAAAACATTTATTTACAAAGAGACAATTTAAAGCTTTTAAAACAGCGAAATGTTTTTTGTTTGATTGCAAAACGTCTTTACACTAATATTACTCAGCTTCATTTGGATTGTGAAATAGGACAAAGGATTCATCGCATGATTTTGCCGTTCCTTGAGTTTAAGGAGGACGAAATTGATGCTGAAGCATATAATTGTGAAAGTGTGATATCATCTGAGGACATTAATCCGACTTATATGTATGGACTGGACAAAATAGAATCTTTCATTAAATCCAATGACCATAAGGACATGCTCAAAAACCTTTTGGATGAAAATGATAGACTGAAACTGAGAACCGAAACCATACAAAATTTTGATTCTTTAAACGCCAACTTAAGCTCAGAAAACAAAATTGATGTTGAATATCAAAAGGTTAGGACCACTCCAAATCAAGTATACAAGGTCACCGGAGTAACCGAACATCATACTGCTGAACTCACAGCAATTGTAAACGAAGACAATGCTGATGGCTGCGATGAGTTCTTCTAGTCAGCTCCAATCGATAATGCTGATGAAACGGTAGGCTTATCTGAAAGGACCTCATGGAAAAGTAAAGGTAGATACGTGCCAGAACCCTTGAACAAGCCTGATAATTTTAATGTGCCAAGTACCAGTGGTACGAAAGACATTCCTCAAGAAAATGGAAGTTCGGCAAAAGAAGACATTCCCTCTAGTTCCTCAGTTCAAAGTGAAACTTCCTCAGTTCAAAGTGAACCAGCCAAAGAAAAACCGAAACCAAAAGCCAACATCCATCATCAACCAAAGCAGATGAGAAATCAGAAACGTCAAAGGAATCAGAGATACAGGAAGAATCTCTCTGAAAGAAAACAGTTCTGACAATCCCAGAATGCATATTTCTCACATCAAGACAAGAACCTAAAGTTTGAGAATAATCCTGTTGAAACGCACGAGAGCTGCAACAACTGAAAGCAAAGGTTCGGTTTAGAAAAGAATACCAACCGAAAGCAAAGGTTCGGTTCAGAGAATGACTCCAACCGAAAGCAAAGGTTCGGTTCAGAAAAGAATACCAACCGAAAGCAAAGGTTCGGTTTAGAGAATGACTCCAACCGAAAGCAAAGGTTCGGTTCTGAAATCAAAAGAGATCAAAACTCTAAGGTCAGTCCCACCAATGATCAAAAAAAAAAGGGTCACCTAGAGTCTTTAGCCAAGAAGTCATCTCAATCTAATATCTCTCATTCTCACTCATCTAATTCTTCTAATTCTTCCAATTCATCTCCATCTCGCTCTAAAGTCCATTCTGTTCATTCTCAAAAATCTCATTCGTCAGCTGAACAAAAAGGCAAACAGAAGGTTTCAGCATCCAAACCAGAATCTAAACCGAACGCACCTAATCCTAATAAAATCAAAGTTTTTACCATTAAAAGGAAAGATGAAACAACACTAATAAAACGAACATATCTGGTTAACATCTCTCTTACTATTCCTGTTCCTGTGAAAAGCTCACGTGGACCCAAGAAACTTTTGGTTCCTAAATCTTCTTAACTTTTGCAGGTTATCAGTGACAAGCAGTTTGACGAAGAATGGTACATCGATAGTGGCTGCTCGCGTCACATGACAGGGAGGAAAGAAGAGCTGAGGGAATACAGGTCTCTTTCAAATGGTGGCAACATCAAGTTTGGAAACAACTCCTTCGGCACCATAAAGGGATACAGAATGATTACTAATGGTGATTTCACGATAAGAAAGGTTGCATACGTGGAAGGACTACAACACAACCTCATCAGTGTATCTCAGCTTGTTGGAGGTACCGGTCTCAAAGTCTCATTCGACGATGAGGGTTCTGAAATTATTAAGAAGAAGACAAAGAAAGTTATTCTCAAATCGGAGCGTAAGGGTGAAATGTTTCCTCTAAACCTCAAACCCATCAAAGGAAACCCAGCTATATGCCTGTTATCAAAAGCACAATCTGACGAAAGCTGGTTGTGGCACCGAAGGCTTTCTCATCTCAACTTTAAAGATATCAACAAACTTGTCACTGGAGGTCATGTTCGAGGTCTTCCATTGCTCAAGTATGATAGAGATCATTTGTGTGCTGCATGTGAAATGGGGAAGCAGAGTCGTCAAAGTCATCCATCTATAATAAACACTAAAGTTGTTGAACCACTTGAATTACTTGATATTGATTTGTATGGTCCATCATCTATTGAAAGCATCGGTGGTAGCAAGTATATTGAAGTACAACTGAAGAAGGTCGTTCGCAACATCAGGAGCGACAATGGTCTGGAATTCAAAAATAGAGAATTTGAAGAATTCCTGGCAGAAAAGGGAATAAGTCACAACTTCTCAGCTCCCTACACACCTCAACAGAATGGAATTGTCGAAAGATGAAACCGATCTTTATGTGAAGCTGCCCGAACCATGCTAAGTTTCGCTTCCTTACCTCTTTATTTTTGGGCTGACGCTATTTCTGCTGCTTGTTTTACACAGAACAGGTCTTATCTCAACAAGCGATTCACACTCACACCTTATGAGATTCTCAACAATAGGAAGCCCAATGTAAAATTTTTTCATGTGTTCGGCTCACGGTGTTTCATCTTTAACTCTAAAGAACACCGCAACAAGTTCGATGTCAAAGCCGACGAGGGAATCTTTCTGGGCTACTCTCTCACTTCCAAAGCATACAGAGTATTAAACAAGCGTTCGAGGAAAATCGAAGAGACTTATTACGTGACTTTCGATGATAGTTATGTCAAAAAGCTACAGGCCAAAGAAGACACAGCTGGGGAAATTTTTCCTCAAACTGTCCAAGTCACAGTCTCGATCGCTAATCTATTCGAGAAGTTTATGGAGCTATTTGACGAACCAGAGAAAGCTACTCTCTCAGAAGCAGGCGCAGCAGACAACAAGGTAGACCTTATGAAGCAAATTGTCGAAGAAGCAGGCAGAAGAATGAATGAAGGAGGATCAAATTCTGACGAACCTCCATCAAACAATGCTTCAGTCGAGGGGGAGGATCAACCGTCATCAAATCAGCCGACCTCACATGTTGAGGGGGAGCCAAGGTCTCCAACTGCTCCCGAAAGCACTTCACCAACCGAAAGTGCTTCACCATCCGAAGGTGCATCAACGCCTGAAAGCCCAGCACCACAAGAAACCTCTGAATCTCAAGTTTCTCAAAGCATTCCAGAAAGCTCATCTATCGAGGGGGAGCAAGCTGATATGTCATACGACTACGAAAGCCAGTCCGAGCCAGAAGAAATGATAAATGTTAAATTAGATCCTACCTTTGATCCTCATTACCCACCTCTCACCAAATTAGACAAGAGACCATCCTGTCTCTCAAGTGGTTGGTGATGTCTCTGAAAAGGTTCTGACCCGATCACAACTAAAGGCAAAACAGACATCCTTATTTTCAAAAGTTGAATTTTGCATGTTTAACTCATTCGTATCAAAAGTTGAACCGAAGACAGTTAACACTGCCCTCGATCACTCCGATTGGGTTCAAGCGATGCAAGATGAACTGAACGAATTCGAGAGGAACAAAGTCTGGCGCCTCATTCCAACTCCTCCAGATGCCTCTGTTGTTGGTCTCAAATGGGTCTTTAGGAATAAAATGGACAAGGAAGGAAACGTTATAAGGAACAAAGCTCGTCTGGTAGTAAAAGGATATTGTCAGGAGGAAGGGATTGATTATGAAGAGACTTTCGCTCCTGTAGCTAGGCTGGAATCTGTAAGAATATTTTTTGCTTATGCTGCCCACAAAAACTTTGAAGTTTTCCAAATGGACGTCAAGTGTGCATTTCTTAATGGAGAACTCGAAGAAACAGTGTACGTGGAGCAACCTCCTGGTTTCGTGAACGAAAAGTATCCTAATCATTGCTACATTCTGGATAAAGCTGTGTATGGACTCAAACAAGCTCCGAGAGCCTGGTATGAAACGCTAACTAAATTCTTAAAGATGTCCAAATTCAAACAAGGTTCGGTTGACCCGACCTTCTTTCGCAAAAAGGAAGGTAACCACCTTATGATCGTTCAAATTTATGTCGATGATATCATCTTTGGCTCAACGAATCCTAGCCTAACAGCTGAATTCAGAAAGCTGATGGAGACTAAATTTGAAATGAGCTCAATGGTTCCTATTAACTTTTTCCTTGGTTTAAATATTAGACAGGGACCCGAAGGCATCTTTATCAATCAGGAAGCTTACACGAAGACTCTCTTAGCAAAATTTGGCATGATGGGAGATTCCAAAGTCAAAGTTCCAATGGCATTCGGCACCAAGCTAACTCCATCCCTGGACAAACCGGCTGTTGATATCACGCTCTATCGTCAAATGATAGGCTCACTGATGTATCTTACTGCTAGCGGGCCTGACATCATGTTTTCTGTGTGTTACTGTGCTAGATTTCAGGCAAACCCATGCGAACCTCACATGCTTGCAGTGAAGAACATTCTACGATGTCTCAAGCGAACTGCCTCCTTAGGTCTATGGTATCCTTCCAACTCAGGCTTCTTCGTTCAAGCCTACTCAGATTCAGACCTTGGAGGATGTGGACTCGACAGAAAAAACACCACTGGCGGCTGTCAATTCCTTGACGGGAAGTTGGTTAGCTGGCAATCAAAGAAACAAACGTGCGTGTCGTTGTCTACTGCCGAAGCTGAATACATAGCCGCTGCATCCTGCACCTCTCAAGTGATTTGGATCCAGAGTCAACTTCGAGACTATGGACTCAATATGAAGAAAATCTCACTATATTGTGACTCTGAAAGTGCAATTAGGATCTGTCATAACCCAGTGCAACACTCCAAAACCAAACACATAGCACTCAGGTATCACTTCATCAAAGATCATGTGGAAGATGGAAACGTTGAAGTACACTTTGTTCGAACCACTGATCAACTGGCTGACGTCTTTAACAAAGCTCTTCCTGAAGCATCATTCAACAGAATTTTACAAGGGCTAGGTATGATGGAATCAGAGTCAGTACCTCAAACTACCTCTCAACCTCAAACGTAAGAAGCGAAATTGACCGAACGTTCAGGTTCGGTTAAATCATCTGACTCACTCATCACCACAAAGGTAGTTTTCTTGGTTGTAAATTTCTTGTACAAAGTTGTTTATCTTATTGTCAAACGTATTTTCTTATTGCAAGCCTAAATTACTTGGTTTTCTAAAAAAATTTCAAAACCGAAACCTACCGAAGGTTCGGGTTCGGTTTTTCAAAATTTTTCAAAACCGAAACCAACCGAAGGTTCGGGTTCGGTTTTTCAAAATTTTCCAAAACCGAAACCAACCGAACGCTCGGGTTCGGTTTTTCAAAATTTTTCAAAAACCGAAACCAACCGAACGCTCGGGTTCGGTTTTTCAAAATTTTCCAAAACCGAAACCAACCAAACGCTCGGGTTCGGTTTTTCAAAATTTTTCAAAAACCGAAACCAACCGAACGCTCGGGTTCGGTTTTTCAAAATTTTTCTAAACCGAAACCTACCGAACGTTCGGGTTCGGTTACCAAATTTTTCCAAAGTTTTTTTTTACTCTTTCTAAGTCTTATTTTTTTCTTGCTTATTTTTTTATTTTATTTTCTTTTATTTTTTTTAATATATATCAAAAACTCCAAAAATATTTTCTTATTTTATTTGTGTGTTCGTTCGTTTATGGGGATATAATTGTTGGATTACTAAAGTGTCCCTAGAAGCATGCTGCTGTATGTGTCCCAAGCCTCATAAGATTTTGAATAATAGCCTTAATAACTTGGTATAAACAAACCTTGTCTTCCCAATTAGGCTATCATATTTATTCTGATCGTAAGCTACCTCACTCTCTTCTCACATGAGATAAGAGTTGTTCTGCTTGGTCCTTATTTTCGCAGCAGAGGTACTTTGATTTCTTACACCATCTCCATTACATTTCTCCATTACATTCGTTTCATCAACGTAACCCTTGAGACTCTCAGAAATTACCACTAAGGTTTATGGTTACACAGCAACTGTGTTTATGATCTTAGTTTCGTGCCACTACGAGCTGAGTGAAACCCAAAATTCAACACCAAATCTGAATTAACGGTGAACAATAAATTTGCTCAAGTTTTCACCAAAGAATTGACAGATGTACCTTGATGAAATCTCAAATTTTATTTTGTGTGATTCCTATGAAATTGTTAAACCCCATAACATTTCTTCCCTTGGGATCCAGTTTTACATTTGTTTGTTGAGATTTCACATTCTCCAAGCTACTTTAAAATTAATTCCTACCTACTTGTTCAACAGACTACACCGGTCTCACAAGTACTTTGTTCACTTTCTTTCATATTTCAAGATTAGAATTGTTGCATCAAAGCGAAAGCCACCCTTAAGTAGCCTAATTAAAAGAAGCCTTTCAACATTTATTAATAAGTGTTTGATCGTCATTCAACGGGAAACCACATCAACACTTTAAGGTCTCTCTTGATCTTGAAGGAAGAGATTCGTGCCCGGGATCATTTGTTTCGTGTCATTATTGACATCACATTTATTCATAAAAAGAGTTGCTTTATTTCTTTTCTTTTTACACTCTTAGCACGGAAATCTTTGATTTTCCAAAATTCTGGTACTAATAATTATAGGCTGTTTTATTGCATTGGTGGTTAATTATTAAGACGTGGTCAAAAATCATCCACGTGGGAGTATCCTTCAAAAGATGCCGTTACAAGGATAAGATGAAAGGGTTGCTGACTCAGGCGGGAGATAAATGGATTGAATTTCAAACGGCGGTAAAAAGGGACGCATGCGAATTTGAAACGCCCATTCCATAACTGACGTCGTGGACGCGTGGGAGAATATTAAGCGGTTCCTCTCTGGCACTAAACAGGCGCGTGTGGATTTGAAACGATTTCTTCTGAAACGGCGCTTGTTGGGCAGCATGTTCCAAGGAATCTGACACTCTCTCTCATGCGTGATCATCGCATACCTTAACTGTCACGCATCTGTCATTCTGGGAAAACCTTTTCGTATTTCCATAGAAGATTTGAACAAATTTTTCTCTCTCCTAAACACCCACTATAAAAGGCAGTCTCCTCTCCTATTTACCTCTTTACTGCATCCGAATTTCCAAAAGAGCAAAAATTCCCTAAAGCCTTTACTGTTCATCTTCTTCTTCCTAACTTCAACAATGGCAGAATCATCCTCAGTCCATGCCACCTCACACATCCTTCCCATTCGCCCTCAACAGTGTTTGGTGATTGACCTAACCCCTCAGGCGTACGATTCCTACATGTTTCCGATCATCGAGTGCCTGAAGTACTCACCAATCTCTCCTGCACTTTCTAGGGTTGAGTCTGTGCCCATGGAGCTCCTATCGCAGGTGTATGCGACTGCACATTACGATAAAGCAGTCGATAGGGTTTTCTTCGAGGTCTCTGATCACAATACCTCCATTTCAAGGCAACGATTTGGTGCATTGCTAGGGTTTGCTGCTGACCCTTCAAGGATTAATCCGGAGACGATTCTGATTGGGCATCTCTACAATATGTTTTACAATATGGGGTACACGGAGGCGCTCACCTCCGCCGCGAAATTTAAAAAATCATGCTTGCCGCCACAGTGGAACGGCATGTTCACGGTCCTCTTCAAGGGCTTATCTGAACGGAGCTCAGGATCCGACGGTTCTAGTCGACTCTTCTTGTCGATAATGTATGGCGTCTACAACGGTGTCAATCTTGACTATGGGTTTGTTCTCTGGCAACAACTCATCCAGAGCCTCTCTTCTTCTTCACGACATTCTGAGGTGTCGTATGCACGGTTCTGGACTCTCATCACCAAGTGGGCGATGGATAAGTTCGATGTCCCCACTGCTGCCGGTGCATCGATGTCTTCGATCGGTACTTTTCATACCACGAAGATTATCGTCTCAGATGCATCCAAGTTCTCTTTTATTGGCTCCATTCCGGAGACCATGTACGGCGATGTTCCATCTGACAGCAGGATCATCAGGACTATTAAGGAGTTCAAGGCGTTTGGACCTAGGGAACTCACACAGGAAATGCTCAAGTCCATCCATGATGCTGATAAGCCAGTTCATAGAGGCAAAAAGGCGGATAAAGGGAAGCAAGTGACCAAAGGGGCTAAAGGTCCTTCTCCCAGGAAGAGGAAACCAACCAAACCTGCACAGTCCCCGCAGCCGAAGAGGCGAAAGACTCAACCGAAGCGAAAGCTTATAATCGCTTCCTCTTCGAGTGAATCAGAAGGTGAGAGTTCGGATTCGGACGACTCTCAAAGAGGCGAAACCCCTCCAAGAGGCAACACCCCACCCCGATCACCTACCCCAGACATGGAAATCCATGTCTCACCAATTCCCTCTCCTACTCAAACAATCCCTACTTCCATTCCCACCATAAACCCCTCTACCAACATTCCTAAAACCTCTTTCCCTATACCACCACCCATTTTCACTGATACAACTACAACAACAACTGCAAAGGTTACAACCAACGTATTTGATACGGGGGTTCATACCGATGCAACCGAAACACCACCTGTAACCGAACCTCCTCATACAACCGAAACTCAACCATCAACCGAACCTATCCACACTCAACCACCACCCGAAACTACCCCCACCAACACTCAACCTGAACCTACACATACCACAACACCCCCAGCTTCACCACCCCCAATATCTCCAGATCATGCCTCTGATGGAGATAACCCTTTCCTTGGAGGGGAAAATATGACCTTCGATTCGGTCTAATTTAGTCCGTTTCAGGTCCAAAGCGACGATGATGAGGAAGCTCCAGTAACAAAGAAGCATCTTAAGGAGCTGCACAAAAAGGTTGACATGCTTATTGCATCATCCTCCAACACTCAGTCCTCTCTCTCTGAAGCCGCTCTTCAGAAGATTGTTGATGCCTTCTCCAGGGCTCAGCATGATTCCGTCGCCTCTGCCACTGCAGCAATTGACGCCTCCACAAAAGCTTGTGAGGCAGCGACCGCAAAAGTCGATAAACTATTCTCTGAAGCCTCTTCCCTGTTAAAGTCCTTACAGGAGAGTGCAGATGCAACAAAGACAACGTTGGATCCAATCGTTCAACAATTGGCCACGTTCGTCTCAACGGAGTTGAAGTCGTTCGCTTCCCTTCGCCAATCCATCAGCGACGACAACTCGGCCCTTCGTGCCTCCATTGACGAGCGCCTCTCTAAACTTCAAGAGGATCTCGTTGCCGAAAACTCGTTAATGGACGTTCTTGCTAGTAAAACCACCGCCCTCAAGGTCAAGATGCTCAGCTTTCCAAATCTTAGCAACAAATTGACACTCTTCGATCCGAACGGGAGGTTATCAAAACATGTGTTTCGGATGTACACTCTGCCCTATCCAACATCCTGGAAGCACACAATCCGATTCTCAATCATTCGGTAAGGCGAACCCTTGCTGAAAAACTTGCTCCTGCCCTGGACCTTCTCAGCAAAATTGAAGGGCTACCCAGTTTCGTGTTCACTCCGAAACAAGGGGGAGAAGTGAAGTCCGGATCGAAACCACCTCCTTCCTCTAAAGCTGCTCACACAACCGAACCTCCTCCTACTGGTCAAACTTCGGGTTCGGGTGTGAAGGATAAAGGAAAGAAAATAGCTGAGGAAGAGGATGAAGATGATAAAGAAACCATTGCTGACTTGCTGAAACGCAAAAATAGTCGCAATGTTGAAAATGACAACATTCGTGTGGCGCGAGAAGCTGAAGAAGCCGAACGCAAGAAGAAAGAAGCCCACGATCTCCTCAAGAGCAGGAAGACTCTTTTCCCTGCTTGGACTCGAGATAGAATGATAAAGGAGGCTATAGATACTCCAAGCATCCTATGGCTCGAACCGGTGATCTCCTTCGACTGCTACAATTCTGTCGATTCGCAGTTCGATATGCCCTTGACCCGAAAGGCGTTTATCTTCCACGCCTTCTCCAACATTTTTGAAGTCCCTCATCCTAATCCTGAGGTTGATCGGGAGTTAATTGACTTTTATCTGAAGGCCGCTCAACCACAGTACCAAACATGGAGCGCTCAGAAGATCGTTAATGTTCGGGTTTTGAAGCCATATACCGAAGGGAGATTCATCAAAGTTCGGTTCAGGGTGATCAGAGGGTCTGCAAGAACCGAACATCTCATATCCTTAGCAGATCTGCCGAACCTCAACCCCCATGACTGGATTGTTCTGCATAACATCCTCTTGACGAATGAAGCTGAATATGGTCCGATTATAGACCATCTCAAAAGGATGTTAGTTTGTTACATCATGGAGGTCGCCTTGATGGATCAGGAGATAGCCACAGTCTTCAAGAAGAAACCGAAGATCTCTCCTGTTGGCTCAGCCAGTGATCTCAATCAGATGAAGATGGAAAAGATTGACCCAAGGCGAAATTCGGTCATGTTCACTAGGGCTGAAGGACAGAAATGTCTCTTTGCCTTAGCGGATAAACATCTTTATACCACTGCTTGTCTTGAGCATGTGTTAGGGATCATCCATCGGTGTAAAGAGAATACAACGGATGATATCAAATACTTCGATGATATGATACAGTGGTACATCCGATTCAGACAGACGATACTCGCCCTTATCTCTCGTTTGTTTCAGACTGTAAAGAAGAAGGTTCCTGCTGCTGCTGGCCCAAGTAAGAAGTGAAGATCTCGCTCCAATTGACGCAAAGGGGGAGATTGTTGGGTTGCAGATTCGTTTAGAATTGCGTCATTGGGCTCGGTTAAAAGTCCAATTATTTTGTACTCCGGTTTGGGCCTGTCCAACTGTTAGCTGTTAGGTTTACTATATAAGAATATGCTTGCATGCATATTAGGTTAACGATCTAGAGAATACGATTGATAGAAGAAGATAGCATTATAAAGTTCTTTCTTTATCGTTCCTGTAAACCTTCTAACCCTCTACAGTTGATGTTCTTTGTCGAGCTCTTCTGAGGGTTGTTTTATAATCATTCGACTTGTTTGATTCATTCTTGAGTTGTTTATTATTTTCGTGTTTTTGCTGTTTGTTCTTTATATTGCCTGTTTAAGATCTAATCGATCTTCAAGGTTAGTTTTAATCTTATCAATTTATTAATCACATAATAAATTAATCTCTCTCTCTCTCTCTCTCTCTCCCAAAAATTCATCTTGTCCAATTGGTAGGTTTGAGGGCAACCAAAAATGGTTGTGCTACTATCAATTCAAGTATATACAAATTATAGTTATGGGTTTAGATACCTAATTCAGTGGTCTCCCACTTGGATATGTCTATAACTATAACTGGCAGTATAACTTATGAATCGATCAACAAATTGTAGCTTTCAAGAGTCGTTGTTAAACTCTGGCCCAGTCATATACGCGTCCTAAGATAAGTGATCATATAATTCTTCGTTTTTCAAGATATCATTCAGACATGATACATTGAATAGAATCAATCTCATTGTCCAAGAATTTGTTTCCCGGTTTCTGATTTGTGATGACGTAGGACTTTTAATCGAAAACATTAATTTAGTCCTGGTTGGGCCCAACACTATAAATTAACACCTAATCACTGAGGGGCCTAAAGATATCGCTTTCCTGTTAGGGAAAAAGGAACGGATAAACTTTGACTCATATGCTTGCATCCTTTACTCATCAAATCATGCTTGACGATTTGTTTTATAACATCAAGTTACTAATGCGTTTACAACCAACTTGTAAATTACAACTCATATATCTTTGTTTCAAGATCATAAGATATTATCATCTCAAAATTACTCATGATAGATTCCATGAAGTAATTCTCTGAGCATGGGTTTATCCAATACTTAAATCTCTATTTCTAAGTATTCATGAACATTGCAGCAACATTATTGCTATGTCTAATGCCCTTAGACAATCTACAATCCAATTCATGACAATCTTAATTCACTACTTACTTCCAAAAGTATGGCTGACTATGAAATTTGAATAATCATATTATTCGGGAACTAAAACATGCAAAATGAAACACAAGAATAAACAATTGACAAAAGGTAGTAAATAAACTCATAAATAATTGTCTATTATTTAACCACTAAAAGTCAATTACATTTACTTTGTTACGAGTTTCAAACTAACTATCTAACTAGTAAAACTAATATCATCTCTCAGGCCAATGCTCCTAGCATGCTGACTGTGCTTGAACTTACTTAGAGCCTTCGTCAAAGGATCTAGAGGATTCTCTTCTGATGATACCCTCTTCACGATGAGATGGCCTTCTTCTACCCTATGTCTAATGTAATGGTACTTTATGTCGATATGTCTAGACTTTCCATGATCTATTGGTTCCTTAGTCAAGGCAACCGCTCCTTCATTATCACAAAAAAGTTCCATTGGTTCCTGAATGGTTGGGACAACTCCAAGGTCACCAATAAAGTTCCTTAGCTAAACTACTTCCTTTGAGCTTCACTTGCAACTATTTACTCTGCTTCACATGTTGAATCAGCCACCGTATCCTGCTTGGAACTATACCAAGTTACTTCTCCACCGTTCAGAGTGAACATCCAGCCTAACTGAGAACGAAAGTTGTCTTTATCTGTTTGAAAGTTGGCATCACTGTATCCACTTACTCTCAATGTATCACTACCACCAAGGACTAGAAGTATGCCATTCGTCCTCCTAGATAATTGAGAATGTTTTTAACCACTGTCTAATGAGATTTGCCTAAATTTCCATGATAACGACTGACCATGCTCAAGGAAAATGACACATCAGAGAAAGTACATGTCATAGCGTACATGATCGACCCTACAGCCGAAACGCAAGGTACCCAAATCATATTAGCTATCTCTTCATATGTACTAGGGCTTTGAGTCTTACTTAATTTGGTATTACCCTGGATAGGTAGCTCTTCTTTCTTGGAATTTTCCATACTAAACCTCTTTAGCACTTTATCCAAGCATGTACTTTGACTAAGTCTAATTAGTCTCTTCTTTCTATCTCTCAAGATTTTTATCTCGAGAATATAGGCAGCTTCTCCAATGCCTTTCATGAAAAAACACTTTCCAAGCCAAGACTTAACTTATTGCAAAGTTGAAATGTCATTTCCCATGAGTAGTATGTCGTCAGTATACAACACCGAAAAAGTCACTATACTCCCACTAGCCTTGATATACATACACGACTCATCTTCACTCCTAGGGAAACCAAACTCTTTGACTTTCTCATGGAAGCATAGATTCCAGCTGCAAGATGCTTGTTTCAATCCATGGATGTATTTCCCAAGCTTACATACTCTATTTGGATACGTTGCATCTACAAAACCCTCTAGATGACTCATGTTAGCATCTTCAGCCAACTTTCCGTTAAGGAAAGTGGTTTTGACATCCATCTGCCAAATTTCATAGTAATAAAATGCAGCTATGGCGAGCATTATCTGAATAGATTTTATCTTGGCCACTGGTGAGAATGTTTCATCATAGTCAACCCCCAGGGTTTGAGTAAACCCTTCGCAACCAGTCGAGCTTTAAAATTGTGTACCTTTCCATCCATGTCGGTCTTCTTCTTGAAGATCCATTTGCACCCAACTATCTTTCGACCTGGTACATTATCAACTAAATTCCAATATAGGTTGTCATACATGGACTTGATCTCATTGTCCATTTCCTCTTTCCATTTAGCAGCCTCATGGCCTGCCATTGCTTCCTTGTAGCCAATGTTGTAGAACTCACTACTCGGTGCCTGCTCGGCCGACTGCCGAGTAACGAGTACTCGGATTCAGTAATTCATGTAGAAATATTTTTAGGAAAATTATATATGTCAAAATCATAATTTGATTGAAATATATAACAAAATTCGATACATGTGTGTTAAATAATAAATCATTAAGTGTATTATACATATTAATCTTTAAATTCTTTATATTTTTTTTTCTCTTTTTATGAAATTTTTGACCCTTTGATCGAGTAGGCCGAGTTTGACTTTGTTGACTGAGTAGGCCCGATTTAGAGAGATTTTGCCCGAGTTTTGACCGAGGTTGACTGATTTTTGAACGAGTTTGACTTAATCCGAGTTTTTTTGCCGAGTACACATAACTCGCCTCGGTGGAGGGCCGATTCTGAGTACTCGGCCGAGTAGGCCGAGTTTTGCAACACTAATTGTAGCTAGCTGACTTATCCCAATTTATCAGTGTCCTATCACTAACAAATGTGTCACCATCTGTAATAATATGTTATCTAAACGTATTTCTCACAATTTAATGTCTCAAATGACCAAATCTTAATTTGGTTCATTTATGTAACACCCAGTTTCCAGAACATATCAATTTAGGGCATCAAGGAGTCAATGCATGGCTTTTAGGAAAAATGGATGTCATGACGTGACCATAAAGGGGTCATGACACGACACGTGTAGATAAGAGTCACAACGTGACATTATGTTGCTCATGTAGTGAGGTTGGTTGTAGCCCAAACCCTTGATCTTTTAGGGTTTCATTCGTATTTAAACCCCATAAACTTCATTTTAGGGTTCATTAACAGCCATCTTCGTCCTCAAACACAGAAAAACCCTAACCTTAGTTTGTCCTTGTGATTCTTGAGCTTTTAGTGGTGTTTTGGTAGCTTGAGGAAGAAGGGATCGCCTTTGGAGCATGGATCCATCTTGGAAGCTTCATTTGCATCCACTAGCAACATATTTGGACCCTTGTGAGTAGACAAGTTTCAAGCATTATGATTCCTTGTTGCTAGATCTAGGGTTTTATTCATGATTATCCAAGGTTAGATGATTTAGAGTGTTGGGACTCCATAAAGTTATCAACTTTATGGAAGTTATCAACTTTATGGGTCCTTAGAGTCCCTTGGTGATTATATGTGGTGTATCTAAAGTTTTAGTGATGTTTGAGCACATGCTTGAGGTTTTGACCTCATTTTCTTCTTAAATGCCCTAATTTGAACTTAAGTCTTGCTGTGACATCCCAAAAACACCGAGTAAAATTTTTTGTTTAATTAAGTCAAACCATTCATTCAGTATCCCAAAAGATAATTAGAGTAAAAGTATTATCAAAACATTAGAGTAAGATCATAAAAAATCACTGCGAAATAAAATCTTCAGAGGATGCAGTGCGATCAAGTCGAATCTTACCTTTGAAACCAGATGTACTTGAAACCATAAACATGAAACTGTGAGCACAAAGCTTAGCGAGTTCCCTAAAATACCACATACTAAACACACATAACAACTCGAAACTAAACTGGGTCTATTTCACCCCCTTTGGTATCTTTCAACCGGTACTGGCACTATTTTACCCCCTTTGGTATCTTTTAACTAATACTGGGTCTATTTCATCCCCTTCGATATCTTTCAACCGGTACTTAGTCTATTTCAAAGAGTGGCTTAAAGGATTAAGAGCTTAATACTCAAAGCTGTCCAAGACGAATCTCACAGCGTGCGATGTCATGTTGTGGAAATGGCTGTTCGTGACTATTTTGTCCTTTTTTTGGTCACGACGTGACCAGTGGCTGAAGTTGACTATGGTTAGCTTTTTGACCAAGATTGACTTTTGGGTCAAATTAGGGTCTTAAGGGTGTACGCTGATAGGGTATGACTTTACTGTTGCTGTTAGGTGTCTCGTTGCTCCTATCTACCCTGTATGTGAGAGTTGTATTTTTAGCTGCTATTCACGATGTGAGTCTTCTTGCTACGCACTTTACTTGTGTAGTATTTATGTTTGTGACCAACTGGGTCTTAAATGTTGTTTGCTATTTTGTTTGAATTGTATTGCTGATAACTAGGATTGCTGATAATCCCTAGGGTTGCTGATAACCCCTGAACATGCTGATAATCCACATGGCGTGCTGTTAGCCCATTAGGATTGCTGAAAATCTCCAGTGTTGTTGATAACCCGTAGATGTTTATTTATGTTGTGTAGTATGATTATTTTGGGAAGGACTCACTAAACTTTATGCTTACAGTTGTTGATTAAATGTGTTTTAGGTATCTCAGATGATCGCGGGAGGGCGAATGCATGACTGTACACTCCGGCTTGCAGATATTTTACGACTTCCACATTTTTATACTCTGATTTGGGATGATTGTATTGATACACCTGAGATTTCTTGTTTGGGTTGTTATGATACTCGGAGGTTTTGCTAAACTAAAAACGAAAAATTTGGGTTGTTACAGGACATGTGACATTTTCCACCAACTAAAAAAGTATTAAAAAACTGGCCGGTGGGTTGGGTTTGTGGGTAGTAGGTTATGATATATATTTTTAGGATTAATCTCTTTAGAATGTACGATTGAAAACTTTGGACTGCTTAAACCACTATTGTCTTGTTATTGCTCTATGTGCCGGTCATGTGATTTGAAGTTGTTCCCATGATCCACTTTACTGTTATGTACCCTTCTCTAATCCCTTCAAGCCTCCATGTTATATCTCACCCGCCTTCTCTGCTTTCTCTTGGGCACATACTTGTTGAAATCCACTGATCGTCCTCCGGACAAGTTTGAGACAATTGTAATTAGTTGTAATCCCACCCTTACATCCCCATCTCTCCATTCAAAAGACTTTCAGTTTGTAATTTGATTATTCTTTCATGTTGTCTCTCTTCCACTTCAAGCATGCATATATAAAAAAGATGTAGAAGGCATATAACAGTGATGTTGGTGTGGTAATTTTGAATGTGAAGTCCAATATAATTCAAATCTCCACAAACTCTTTGACATGTTAATAGATGTAAAATGGGGAATAAAAAATAATAGGGCTAATTATACTTGAGGGTGTGGTTCGGCAATATGCTCGGCAAGGTGGTGGCAAATTCGACATACAACACCCCCCTATAGGTGGCATGCCAAGTAAAATGTGGTCAAATAACATTATGTTGCCGATGTGAGAGTAATGAAAAAAGAGAGAAGAATGGTTAAATGTTATTTATTTAAAAAAAAGATCAATTTTGCCCTAACCTACATAGCATGCATCTAATATGAGATAAATGACACATCTAATATGAGATAAATGACAGGGACTTGATTGGAAAAAAAAACTAATCTAACAACTTCATTAACATTAACCCTCACTATTTAACAATTTTTGTTTGTCCTACACAATATACAAAATATACAAAATTGTACCATTTGTTGGACCAATGTGGAAAATGACGACTTTTCCACATCATCGTCTCTCGCAAAACTGTTTGGTTTCTTCCTCCTGACGAAAAGAAAACTTCTCCTGATATTACTTACAAAACCTATACATATATAAACCCTTCCCGATTTCATTCCTCTTTGCCATTTTCATCCATCAAATTGTAACAAATTCAAGCATTTGCTTTTATTTTTCGACTTTTCTTGTTTCTAGGGTCACAGGATTAGAATTATCGATAGCTAAACTGCAAAATAGCCGAATCAATCAATCAATATATAGGGCTTCTTCCTTTCGTAGTATTGTTGAAGAGTCTCCATATATAGATTTCTCGTTTTCTTTCGAATTAGGGCCTGGAAGAATAGAAAATTTGACTGCTGAATACAGTTTAGTTGACTCAATCGATCAAAGGGTTTCCTGTTGCTGTGGAGTTTTTGCAATTTGAGCTTTTTCTTTTCTATTCCGAATTAGGGGTAGGATTAATCATCTAGAGTAATGTTCTTCAGTGGCGATCCTTCCAATCGGAAACGAGTTGATTTAGGCGGTCGTAGCTCAAAGGAAAGAGATAGAAAGAAGCTTTTAGAGCAGGCGAAGTTAGAGAGGAATAAAAGATCACAGCAGCGCCAGCAAAACTCAGCTGCTCTCACAATTCAGGTTCATAACAATCATACTTCACACATACACACGCACACTGACATTTATAACTTACATATAAGCATCAGATATGAAGATGTATACAGTATATACATGTGTTCTTATGTAAAACGAGGTTGATAGACTGGTTATATACAGACAGAGAGTACATGAGCATCTTATCTGATGGGTGCACTTCATTAGAAATTTAGAACAACATGCATTGCTTAATCTAAGAAAGAAAAAGGAGACATGGACTTTTGACACTGACATAGACTTAAGACATTGTTATCAGGGAACAAGCTGTTAGTGATTGCTGCAATTTATAGTTTCTGCAGGATATCAAACAGAAACTTGCTGTTCAGCATGCTTTGTCCTGAACTTGATCAATATCTTCTCAATTTCACTAATACCTTTGAATTTGATTAATCCCTTCCTACAGAAATGCTTTAGAGGACGAAAAGTTGTGAAATTGGAGCGTGGTAGTGCACGAGAGCGATTTTATACCACTTATGGAAAACACTGTGAAAGAGTAGACAGGTGCTTTTCATCATGCTTCTCTTTATTTGGAGCTACATTGTTGAAATTTGTAGCCATCTAATTCTTTTCTTTCTTGTTGATGTCAATATTCAGGCAATGCTTTGGACCAGATTCAGAATTTCTTCGGGAGTTGCTATATTTTCTTAGTCCACGAAATGCTTCAGACATTTCTACTCTTGTGGAGGCATGCCGTTTGTTTTCACAGTTTGCTAAAGAAAGTGGTGTGTAATATGTTTACTTCATTGTTAATTTGTTATAAATCCACTGATACCATTTTTCAAAAACCTTTAACATCATCAAAACATACATCAATATCCACCAATGATCGTATATACAGAGTATATACTTATACTGTTTGATCATCAAAAGCTATCTTTCAATACTATATCTCATACACACATTCCTCCACTTTTTAGCTATTGGTTTGGGAAATTACATTTTTAGGTATTCATAGCTCTTTATTGTGTGACAGGGGATATTTTGAACCTTTTTGGTGGCTCCCACTATTCTTCTGATCATGCTTTGGTGAACTACAGGGTGAAGAAACTTGCTTATGTCTGTATTCAGGCTATACATCATAATAGGTTTGCCTCATGTGTTATTTCTTGTCTTTTACAAGGTGGGACATCTACTCGCTCTCAGTCTCTTGTCTGTGCAAAAGACGTGAATGCCCTTCTCATGGTCAACACCGAAAATAGCCCTAGAAGGTTGTTTTTTTTATTTGAATGTTGTTTTGAAACAGACATCAGTTAAAGGATCAATTGTTATCAACATCTTTGGACTCAAATACACCAACAAGTATCTTGTTGAAAGCAGCTGCATTGTTGATTGATCCCAAGCTTCCATGGTCTTGTAAGATAGCCAGTTATCTTTTGCAACAAAACATATATAAGATTTTCCGGGAGATTGTTATCACAGGAAGGGTATGTTAATTGTTAATATGTTTTAGTTTTTTAAACTCTGCATCCTGTTTTAGTCTTACCTTGTCTTTTACTTGTTACATATTTAACTTTTTGTAGGAAAGTTTAAACTCTGAAAGCCGAATTGGAAATGTATCTTTAATGGAGCGTGTTCTTGCCCAAGTTGTTACTCATACTGGTCAAGGGCATTGCGTTTGTCCAGATATTGACCTTCAATGGAGTTTTGCATCCCAAATTCTAACAATTCCTTTTCTATGGCAGATTTTTCCTCACCTAAAGGAGGTAATTCAGTTGTAAAAACATTTCATCATTTCATCTGTCTATTTTATTTGGCTTCCACATATTGAAATGTGTTTTTAATTATCATTGTTTCTATGTCTAGACTTATGTTTCACAGGGGCTTTGTCAGTATTATCTTCATAAAATGGCAACATGTAGTCAGAATTATGAAAAAGTATTACCTGTTGACATATCATCTGAGTTCCCTGGTTATGCATGTCTTCTTGGAAATTTACTGGAATCAGTTGGAGTTGCTTTGAGTCGCCCTTCATGTTCTTACAATATGGTATCAATATTTATGTTGCTTAATGTAATTAATTACATGTTCTTAATAGTTTTTGTTTATGACTTTATGTATAAATTATAATCCTTTCCACCTTTTCTCTTCTTTTCTGATCAGACCATAGACTTTGCTACTGTTGCAACGTTATTGCTGGAGGCACTTCCTCCTATTCAAACATCAAGTACAGGAAATAGAGAAGAAAGTATGTTCTCTGAATATAATTTGAATATTCTTTTTTACTTTTTTTTATATGCTCATTGTAATGTGTTTCCTAATTTCATGTTTCAAATGTTAATGTACTACAGATTCAATAATGGGTGATGATGATATGATTATTGATGATGGATCTGTAGTAGTACCTCTTAATAAGGAACTGGAAAAGCAGATTTCAAATGCAATCGATCCACGTTTTCTTTTACAGCTGGTATGCTTATGCTTATTTGACATTTATACCCCTACAAGAATTTTTTTATGTGGATGTGATTAACTCTTCTGATTTTGAATTCCTAATCAGACAAATATTTTGCTTGGAGGATCTTCATCTAAAGATAAAATTAAGGACACTGAAGCAGCAGCTGTTGGTGCAGCTTGTTCTTTTCTTCATGTGACTTTCACCATTTTTCCACTTGAACGTATCATGACAGTTTTAGCTTATAGAACTGAATTGGTATCTGTACTCTGGAGTTTCATGAAGCGATGCTATGAGAGCCAAAATTGGTCTTCCTTGTCTGCCATGTCAGCATATCTACCTGGCGATGCATTTGGTTGGCTACTTCCTATGGCAGTTTTCTGCCCTGTGTACAGGTGTGCATCTTCTTTTTAAATCAGAACTCAAACTGGACATATATACAGTGGTGTTTCTTTTTGACTTGATATAAACAGATGGAGTTAATGGATTAAGTCATAGGAGAGTGTCTTTAACCATATACTTTATACCCTTTTTAAAAAAATATATTATAGAATAAAAAATTGATTAAAATATCATGTAACATGTGTAAATTTCTATTATTTTCATTTTAAGACTGTTCATTCATTCCAACTCCAAAGCTTCCAACTACCCATTTAATGTCATTCACTCTACCCACTTAATGAGGGAAAAAGACGAAACTACCCCTAAGTTAGTCTAAGAATCGAAGCTGAAATTAAGTATATTCCACATTTGTATGTCAGGCACATGCTTACAATCGTTGACAATGAGGAATTCTATGAGCAAGAAAAGCCGTTGTCTTTAAAGGACATTAGATTATTGATTGTTATCTTGAGACAGGTATTTGTTACCATTTCATGGGACATTTTTTTTCTCTACATTTTAGCTCCTATTCGACAAATTTAATTCATGGTTTTGTTTTTTCTTTCTCTAGTCTTTGTGGCAGATTCTTTGGTTAAACCCTGTGGCACCAATGAAGTTTACTAAAATCAATCTTTCCTTAAAGAAACACCGTGTAGAATTTGTTCAGTATAGGGTTAGTGTTGTGGCTTCTGAACTTCTTTCTCAGGTATGCTTATTGTAGTTTGACTTTTTCATTGACAATCTTGAAAGACACTAATTTGTGTAACTATAAATCTACAATTACAGTTGCAAGATTGGAATAATAGAAGGCAGTTTGCACACCCAAGTAACTTCCATGCTGATGGTGTCAATGATCACTTCATTTCTCAGGTAATAACTATTTACTTAATTCACATATTATTTTTTTTATAAGTTTGAGTTTGTGATGATGAAAAAGAATCCCTCTATTTACTTAATTCACAGGCGATGATTGAAAACACAAGGGCATATGACATACTGAAACAAGCTCCTTTCTTGGTGCCATTTACAAGCAGAGTTAAATTATTCACAGTGAGTTTATAACTTATAAATTATAATGTATTCATAGTCGTACTATTTATTTTTTTAATTACTAATTACATTTTTATCAAACTATATAGTCACAACTTGCTGCAATTAAAGAAAGGCTAGGGTCTCATTCTCTTTTTAACCGAAGTACTTTTAAGATAAGACGTGATCATATATTAGAAGATGCTTTTAATCAGTTGAGCACATTATCAGAAGAGGATCTTCGTGGAGTGGTATAAATTATTATAATTATATCACAATTTTGGCTATGTTTTATTATGTTATGATTGGCATTTAGTTATTTTATATTTTTTATTGTTAGATTCGGGTTACTTTTGTGAATGAATTTGGAGTGGAGGAGGCTGGTATTGATGGTGGTGGGATTTTTAAAGACTTTATGGAGAATATTACCCGAGCTGCTTTTGATATGCAGTATGGACTATTTAAGGTTGTAAAATCTGTATTCCTGCTTTTTCTGTAACTTTTAGTTTTTCCCAATTTACCCTTTTTAGGATTCTAAATTTTTTGTTTTTGATATAACTAGGAGACGATTGACCACCTACTGTATCCTAATCCTGGATCAGGAATGATACATGAACAACACCTTCAGTTTTTCCATTTTCTTGGAATTATACTCGGAAAGGTATTTAGTATTCTTAGGATCATTAGTAACTTCATGCAATTAGTTATACAAATCTTTTAATGATTATTATGGTTTCCAATGTGCTATATATGTTGAGTGGCTGTTTTCTTTCAATAATTACTGAATCTTTATAGTTTCATAAAGTTATCTGCTTTTAATTTTGGGATAGTTGGACTTTTTGAATTTATTATGTTATGCTCTATTAGCATATCTTTCTTTCATCTTTTAAATCCAAAATATACAGTTCACATGCATAATCTTGTATATTTGGGAGTACCTTGTATTAACCTTATCTGTTCTATGGCACATTTTTAAATCATTCAATGCAAAGTTAAGTACTTCATTTGTATATCCAACAGTTTATCTTTATTATAAAACTTTATGATGAATTTGTTATTCATTCACCCCTTCTTGATAATGTAGGCAATGTTTGAAGGGATTCTTGTTGATATACCATTTGCAACTTTCTTCTTGAGCAAACTAAAGCAAAAGTAAGTTCTTCAATATAACCATGCTGTCTTTATCTTTTCATGGTAACTACATTTTCAATCCTCCTGCTATCTAAAAGTTTCATGTATGCATGCAAATATGGTTAATCTTACACTCAAAGGGAATAATCTTTTAGCATTATCAACTTTCTGTTCAATACAAACAAAAAGTGAGTAGGCAGAATAGAAATAAAAAAAAGACACAAGAAAGTAGTCAAATTATAGGCTTGACTGTGATGACTATCATCTTTAAATATGATAATTAAAATAATGGGATGCCCTTTGCATAAAATTTTGATGTTTCCCTGTTAATATAATTGAAGTTTTGAGCTTTTATTTGAATTGTGAATATGAAAATATATCGAGTAGTTCCTTTTATCAGCCTCTTACATATTCTAATTAGCATCTCCTTTCAGGCACAACTATTTGAATGATTTGCCATCTCTGGATCCCGAATTATATAGGCACCTTATATTTTTAAAGGTTTGCATCTGACTCTTTTATTTAGCTTTACATAAGAAAATATGATCTTTTTGTCAAAAGACAGATCATCTGAACTTTTTTAATTCCTTGTGTTAAGATTATCTTGAACTTTTTATATAATTTTTATTTTTGAAATGTCATATGCAGCGATATGAGGGTGATTTGTCAGAGTTGGAGTTGTACTTTGTTATTGTTAATAATGAATTTGGTGAGCAAACATCAGAAGAGCTGATTCCAGGTGGAAAGAATATACGAGTTGTGAATGATAATGTCATCACATTTATTCATCTTGTTGCCAATCATCGCCTCAATACTCAGGTTTTATGTCTTTCCTCAACCTTCGATGATGGCAATGAGGGTATTTTCGTCATTCTTTCTTGTACGTAATGGAGTTAGTTGTAATACAAAATATTATGCATCATCTGTTTTCAGATTCGTCTACAAAGCTCTCATTTCTTAAGGGGATTTCAACAGCTTATACAGAAAGATTGGATTGACATGTTTAATGAACATGAACTTCAGGTTTTTAGATCCTTCCTTTAATATTCTTTATTCATCCTATTTATTAATTTATTTATTCTTCATTCTCACCTATCTTTTTGCAGCTTCTCATATCAGGATCTGTTGATGGATTCGATGTAGATGACTTAAGGTCTAACACAAATTATGCTGGTGGCTATCATCGTGTAAGTTCAAAATTTGATTTTTATTTTTATTTTTTAAACAAGGATGAAATCGTATTTTTGTTCATCTAATATGTCCAACTCACTAGTCTTGTTCTCTTGCTACTTACATACATGGTAATGGTGTTCTTCTTTACAGGAGCATTATGTGATTGACATGTTTTGGGAAATTCTCAAGAACTTCTCATTGGAAAATCAACACAAGTTTTTGAAGTAAGTTTGGATTCTTTGACATTTTTATCCAATGTGTTTGTTGGATCATTGTACCTTTAAATGCTTCTTAACTTGTTACATAAAGCATTTTTAAATGCTTTCTATATTCTGCCTTAATTTTATACTACATATTGATTACAAGTTAAAAACTTTAGCTTGCTTTTAATTTTTATTATTTCTTCCAGGTTTGTGACTGGATGTTCAAGAGGACCTTTGCTAGGATTCAAGTATTTGGAACCTTTATTCTGTATACAGCGGTATGATGCTTTTACTCCTTGGAATTGGAATTTGAGATTCCATTCCAAATCCAATGATTATAAAGACTAAAACACCCTCATTATATATTTGTAATTTTGTATCCTTATTTTTTTTTGTTTGTTTATAATTATTGCTTTATAGGGCTGCTGGTAGTGCCTCTGAAGAAGCTCTTGATCGGTTACCAACATCAGCTACTTGTATGAATCTTTTAAAGCTTCCTCCATATAGAAGGTTTGTCATTCTTTTCTAATTTCTTTATCCCTTGTTTGTTACACATTAGTATGCAAAAAAGACATAAATACCCTTCTCATCCGCATCATCGAAAATACCCCTCAAAACTTTTGCTTTCGAGGACTATTTTCAATGAGAAGGTCATTTTCGTCTTTTGTACTACACATCCACCTTTTTACAATCGACACCTCACCTGTTCTCTTATGTCATGTCCTTCTGATCTATCATCTAACTTGAAGGATGAGAAGGGCATTTACGTCTTTTGTACACATCAACCTTTTTTGGGTAGGAAAATTTGTAATTTTTGTACAATCGACTAGGGATGAGATTTAAAACCGGAAAACCGGACCGGAACTGGAATCAGATCGGAACCGGAACCGTTAGAACCGGAATATATAAAACCGGTTCCGGTTCCGGGTTTAAAAATTGGCTTTATCCGGGTTCCAGGTAATACGAGTTTGGGTCCATCGGGTCCGGGTAAACCGGGTCTAAAAACCGGAACCGGTGTTTGGAACTGGAACCACTTTTAGGTACGGAACCGGTTTTTGTGAAACGTTTAAAAGATGCATATCTCATTCATTTCAACTCCGATTGACATGCTTTTTTTTCCAACATGTAGTTTAGAGTTTGTAGATGATTTTAGACTATAAATTTGCCATTTTTAGTTTTATATTCATTGACTTACAGTCCACCAAAGTCGAGATATCAAAGCTGGAAGTTTTTAGTTTTTTAGTTTTTTTGTTTTCGGTGAAAGTTTTAAAACATGCATATCTAATTCGTTTGAAGTCAGATTGACATGTGGTTTTTTCTAACTTGTAGTTTACAATTTGTACATGAGTATAGACTATAATTTTGTCATTTTTGCTTTAATATTTAATGATTTACAGTCATCCGAAGTCGGGATATCAAAACTGAAAATTGTCAACTTTTTAGCTATTTGTTTTTGTACTTTGTATTCTGTGAAAATGTTAACACATGCATATCTCATTCGTTTAAAGTCGGATTGACATGCGGTTTTTCCTAGAGTGTACTTTAGAGTTTGGACATGATTTTAGATTATAATTTTGTTAATTTTGGTTTCATATTCAATGAGTTACAGTCTCCCAAAGTCGGGATATCAATATGAAAGTTTTCAAAGTTCAACCCACTAAGTAGTAAGTAATTATCAAAAAATTCCGGTTTTTTCAGTTCTAAACCCACTTTATTCGGTTCCAACTTACTCACTTTGATGTTTTCGGGTTTTCCGGTTCTAGACCCACTTTACCCGGTACCGTACTCGGAACCGAACCGGAACCGGATCTTACATACCGGTCCGGTTTCCGGTTCTTCAAAATCCCATTAATCGGTTCCGGGTCCATCCGGTCCGGGTTTGGACCCACTTTCATCCCTACAATCAACACCTGTTCTCTCATGTCATGTCATGTCCTTCTGACCTACATCTAACTTGAAGGATGAGAATGACATTTACGTCTTTTCTACATATCCACCTTTCTGGGTGGCACAAAAATTTGTAATTTTTGTACAATTGACGCCTGTTCTCTATGTCATGTGCCTCTGATCACATCACATTGTATTTATTTATTCAAAGTTAACAACATATTTGATGATGATGATGCAGTAAAGAGCACATGGAGCAGAAGCTGTTGTATGCTATAAATGCGGAAGCGGGATTTGATTTAAGCTAAACATTTAAAAAAGAAAAAAAATGCTGTGTGGTAAATTAAAGTACATTGCCTAAATCGACCCATAGAAGGGGTGAGAGCATGGTGATTTTGTACATAATGTGGTTGCAAGGTTGCAGCAGCTACAATGTATACCATTTGTTTGCCAAATATTGCAACAATGGACATAAAATAGTAGAGCCTAGTTTGTATTGTTTGCAAAAAGAAAAAAAAGGAGGCTTTGGTTTGTAGATAGATTGTATTTCAAGTTCTAAATCCATGGTCCCAATCTATGGCTACTTTGTTGGCAATGGTGTACTTACCACTTATCTTTTTCTCTCATTGTCTACAAACTTTATAAGTATGAGGGTATTTTCGTCTTTTGCACAAATGAAAGACCGATTATAATTTTTGTTCTATTGATATCAATCCTAATCAACCATGCTAAATTAAGTACAAGATTTGTTATGATAAAAACATGCCACAACCTAGTCACAAATATATTACAAGGTTTTTGCACATATATTGAAAGTGTTGAAGGAGTTTAATAGATGCAAATAATATAGTGATTTTTTTGGTAGCTGATTTTAAATAATGTGTTTCTACATTGCCCTAAAAATAAACCAAGTGAAAAAAACAAATATTAAATTGCATCATGTGGTCATAAGGACGTCAAATCAAACTATATTGTCATGTTTTTTTTTCTGACATTATATGATGTTATAGTTATTTTCATTAACATAAAAACAAGTGATTAAAACATGACAAACTCGACATGAAAACGATAACATAATACAATTTTTAGTTTATTTAATCCGTACTTAATCATATATAACACGACAAACACAAAAAACATGAAATTTACATGTTAAATCGTGTCAATTTCGTGTAAAATTTTGAATAAGAACGCAACACGACATGATAACACGACAAACACAAAAAACATGAAATTTACATGGTAAATCGTGTCAATTTCGTGTAAAATTTTGAACAAAAACACAACACGACATGATGTCATGTTTTTTATACTTTCTTGTTCTTGTCATCAATTGACACCCTTACATGTGGACAAACCATGATAAATCCGTCGCATGCATATCGCGTTGGAGATAACACTATTAATATTTTGGGCATGTTGGTTTTGAACGTTGTATATTTTTGATGAAATTCTGCATCTCAACATATAGACACCCATTGCGGGGCCTACAAAAGATGACATAACATAAAAAAGAAACCATTTAAGTAACATTCAATTACTTCGGTTATGTCTTTGTGGCATAATGTATCGGTTTCAAATTTGTATGAAGCCTTTAAAATAGTTGAGTCAAATCTATTAGATAAGATACAACGTGATAATGACGTTTTGGGTTAATATAGAGAGAATAGTGTATAGTAATGATGTTTTGGGTGAATAACTCCTTAACAACTTGTTTACATGTATAGAGAATAATAATTTTGATTTATTTAGAAGTCTTAAGTTTTACGCACACTAATAAACTTTCAATTTGGTTTCAAACTAGCTGCAAAAGTTGTTTATTTACTTTATAATCTCTTAAAGTGTTATGTCAATCATGTGTACCGACCAAATCTAGAACTTCACTTGTGAAAGGGAAGTAGGTTAAGTTTGACCTAGATGACATTTAGTTTGGACTTTGATACGTCAAGAGTTGTTTCATTAAATTGAGGCAATCTTTTTCTTGTTGCCCAAAAGGAAAATAGTAAGGGGTTTGACCAGGAGTCTGCAACTTGGAGTTAGTAATGGAGTTGTCATGGAAACATTTTTGAATTTCCATTTCTACAACTAATTATAAAGTTGTTGGACCTCCACTTCAATTATCTCAACTTGGAAACAAAACAAATAAAAACAATTTGGTATTATAGCAAATTCAAATTGAATTCCTTGTTTTTTTTTATTATCCTTTTTTGATGCTAAGATAATCTACTTTTGAATTTCATTTACCTCCCAAGGTAACTTTATAATATTGAATAAATTATTTTGTAAAAAATGGTTAGCTATTGGAGTTTGTGTATAATTATTAATTCCAATGTGGATTGTGTTTTTTAGATATATAAGAGAAACTCAAAAAAGAGGAAATGAATTAAGAAGTTAAAAATAGAATAAATGAGTTGATGATACTTAGGGGGTGTTTGGATTAGCTTATTAGCTAATTGTTTATTAGCTTATTTGTGGTGGGAATAAACAATAAGTAATAAGCAAGGGAGGAGATGCTTATTAAAATTAGCTTATTTAACTTATTTTTAACACAATAAGCTGATTTTTAAAGATTTTATCAAAACACTTAAACTTAGCTTATTGTGGTGGGAATAAGCAATAAAAAATAAACACCATCTTTTTTTCCTATCTAGACACCCCCTTAACAGTGGTTATAAACAAATTAAAGAGGGAATTCGGTAATGGTGAACCCTCGTGCACAAGCTATTAGTTAGCCGATTCTCTCATCAGAAAAAATAAATTCTTACTGATATTCCACTTCTTAAAAATATCATTACTATACACTATTCTCTTTATTTCTTTCTTTCACTCTCTCTAATATCACAAATAATGACCATGGGCACACCCAACTTTCCTTTGATCATTTTTTGGTAAACCGTCCAAGGCATATGCTGGCTGGACGGTTCATTTCTTAAAAACACTCTTCAAATTCAAGTTTGAGATTGGGGAATAAACCCAAAATCCTTTTTATGATAATTTGATGGTTAGGGTTTAATTTTCTAATCATCCTAGTATGGTTGATGTGGTTCTAAGCTCAATTCATCATTCCCATGATGGATTTGGAGTTTAGGTAAAATCTAGCCATAAACTGTAGATGAGAATTTTGGATTATGAAGTTTTTAAGTTATTATTGAACATATTCTAGGATCATATAATGAAATTGTTGCATTAAATCCACTATGGATGCACATTTCATAGAATATGAGAATCTAGGGCTCATTTGATGGAATTGGGGATTCCATATGTTGATTTTAGTTTTTTGCAAAGGGTTCAAGCAACTCTTATGAGTATATTGTAACGCCCCGTTCTAAGAGTAGCTATTTATGGTTCCCCGAGATCAAGAGTAAGGGCGTTTCGGTCTTTTATGGGCAATGGGTTTTATTCGAGAAGGTTTCGGGACGGGGTGTGTTGCTAGAAGCGTAGGGCTTCTCGCCTCCTTTTCGTGGATATAAAGTTCGTCGGGAACGGACTTAGAATAAAGGAGCTATGGCACTTTGAAGATATTGTCACTTATGGCACTTGATGGAAAAAGTTGACAAAGTAAGGCCATGTATGCATGGGACACGCGTGGGTACGCCCAATGTAAGGCTGGATTCCGCCCAGCGTAATGGAGTTAATGAAACGCGGGGTCCCTCGACGTACGCCCAACGTACTGGAATTACGCCCAGCGTCCAGAAACCCTAATTTTAGGCCCAACCAATATATAAGGAACATTATGGTTCCAACCCCAGCCTCCATATCTGCTCTCTTACCCTCAGAAACCCTAAGTAGTCGTTCTTCTTCCATTGTTGTGGGTATTTGACCTTGGAGAGCTTGGTTTGGCAAAGGAGAGCCTAGAAGAAGAAAGAGGAAGTAGTCAAAGAAGGAGTAGGGTGGCTGGAGCTCGTAGATCTGGAAAGGCATCATCTTTTAAAGCCCTTTTGAGGTATAAAGTCTCTTGCTTGAGAATCATATTGTGTATATCTATATGTTATGAAGTTATGGACACCATGCATGATACGAGTTGGTTGAGATTAGCTGTCCTTTCAGACCTTAGGAGAGGTCTTGAGTGAGAAAAATGAGGTCTCAATGGCTTTGGTTGTCTCATGTGTGAGATAGGTAGGTCTTAATGGATTAATACCTTGAGTTAAGAGCTTTATGGACGTCCCAAGTAATAAAGTTTGAGACTTTATGAATCCTAGGCATATTTGGTCTATGGATCTGAAGTTTGGGCTTAAGATCTTAAGCCATTAAGAACTTATGTGGGATTTTAGTTCAACGAGATTACGCCCCGCATAAATGGATGTACGCCCAGTGTAGTGGGTATGTGTCCCGACTCCAATCCGCGAGCATCGATGTATGCCCAACGTACCAAGAGGGGTACACCCAGCGTACTCCCTCTGTTTGGTTTTGATTTTGGGCCTTAAGTGATTGGGCTGTTATTGGGCTAATGGAGCTTGGGCCGTGGCTGAACATTATGGATGGAGTATTTTAGACCCAATAATTATTATGGACCTTGGATCTAGGCCCATTTGGTGAGGTGGGCCCAATTTAGTAAATTGGGCCAATATTGGGCTTTGCATGAGGATTTGACCTTGGGTCTTGGCCTAATAAGAGGATGATGGACTTAATGAGTGTTGTGGGCCCTTGGCCTAGAAAGTTGTGATGGTTTTCATATAATAGTTGGGATTTCCGGCGAGTCAGCAGTCAGAGAGTTGGAGGATTCTGGCAGTTGCAAGGTGAGTTTTCCTCACTATACTCAAGGGTCTAAGGCACCAAGGCCGACCCTTTGAATTGTTGTTAGAGCCTGCTATATTTTGTGATGATATGTTTTCTATTATCTTGGTAGATGAGATAGTGATATGTGAATATGCTTTGTTAGCCTAGTATCCTTGAGAAATGGATAGTTGCATGATGGCTAGTTTTATTGGATCAGCGCCCCTGGTAGTTGGGTAGTGATTATTTATAGATCGGTAGTTAGTCTTGCACTATGTACACTGGTAGGAGGTACTCTCGGGTTATGTATGTTGAGTAGTAGAAGAGGGTATTCCATCCCAGTAGGATGATAGGGCCCTAGTATGTTGGTTCGGTAGAGTGTTTTATGTATGCCTGTTATGTGTGCATGTCTGCTAGTGTAGATTGGCATTCCAACCCGATGGTTGTGGGCCAAGAGTATTCCATCCAGGTAGGATGATTGGACTCATAGTAGTTTGGCATTCCAACCCGATGGTTGAGGGGCCTGGGGTATTCCACCCCGAGGGATGATTGGACCCATAGTAGTAGTAGTAGTAGTTACTGTATGTACAGGAAGTGGGGAATTCCAACCCAATGGTTGTCGGCCATGAGTATTCCATCCTGGTAGGATGATTAGACTCATAGTATGTTGGCATTCTAACCCGATGGTTGAGGGGTCTGGGGTATTCCATCCTAAGGGATGATTGGACCCATAGTAGCTAGTGTTGTACGTATAGGTGTTTGGGCATTCCAACCCGATGGTTGTGGGCCGAGAGTATTCCATCCCAGTAGGATGATTGGGCTCGTGTTATGTAGGCATTCCAACCCGATGGTTGAGGGCCGGGGGTATTCCAACCGGAAGGTTGATTGGACCCGAAGTATGTTGTTCTTGCTGTATGCGTATGTTTATGTGTGTATGAGTACTTTGGGGGAACTCACTAAGCTTTCGGGCTTACAGTTGTGGTTTATTGTTTCAGGTGCTTCAGGAGATCGTGGCAAGGAAAAGGCATGATCGTACCGCTCCTCATGTTTATGCTTTATGTAATATGATTCTGGGGAAAATACTCTGATGTTTAAACTATTTTGAAAACAAGATGTATGATCTTAATGGTTTTTGAATGAATTAAAATGTTTTAATTTGGTTGAAATTTTTAGTCGTTACAAGTTGGTATCAGAGCCTTGGTTTGAGTGAATTGGAGGAACATTCGTGTGAATCCAGTCTCAAATCAAGGAGAGGTTTTCAAAAATGGTTTTCAAAATAAGTAAAGGAGGACGCAGAGGGTACGATCAACCGAAGCCAGTAAGTTACCCCAAAATACCATACAAATTATTTGTTTTGAGATATGTTAGAATAGCATGCTAGTACTAGGCTAGGGATCTTCAAGAATTGCATGATAGAATTGCCTGATTTATGATGCCTGCTAGCCTAGGGTTTCCTTGTTATGAGCTATTTAGTGTTCCTCTAGAGGTGAGGACTGAGTGCTTCCTGTGTATGTTTGTGCTTAGGGTGTTGTGGTGATACTTGAGACAAATATGGGTAGGCGTGGAAGGTAGTATGGGCCTGTACTACTGAAAGCACATGACCCATACGCGTGTCAAGGAAGTCACAACCCCTAGGTTGTTGATTTGAGGTTATTTCTCAGTGGTTATGCGGGGAATCTGAGATTTTTATGGTTCATTCCAGTATGGCGGATGCGAGACGTTTGGAGGCAGGATCCGGTTCGGGATCGGGATCAGGAGAGAGTGGTCGGGATTGACCGGTACCACCCGAAGTCATTAGCCAGATGAGTACGGCTGAGTTGGACGCTAGGATTCGTGATATCCTACATGAGGAGGTTGCTGCTATGTTCCGAGCTGAGTTGCCGGAACTGTTTGGGTCGATCAAGACCGCCAAGGTTGAGTATTTTGATGAGCGCTATGCAGCTCTTGCAGAGACAGCGGCCGCGGCAGCCGCATCGGCTGTGACAGCGGCAGGGGGAGGAGCCAGTCAGAGTTTTTAGTATCGGGATTTCGACAATACGAAGCCCCCTACTTTTGATGGAGTTCAGGATCTGATCGTTGCTATGAGGTGGTTGTCAGACGGGGAGGGTTGCTTCTTCACGTGTTCATGCCCTGCAGATCAGAGGGTGAGGTGTGCTCTGAACCTTCTAAGGCTCGAGGCGAAGGATTGGTGGAGGTTGATCACTGGATCTTATTCTGATGTGCAGCGGGCTGCGGTTTCATGGGATCAGTTCCGGGAAATGTTCAGTACTCGTTATGTTCTGCAGGTTGAGAGAGAGAGAGGATGGCCCAGGAGTTCATGGAACTGAAGCAGGGTTCAAAGTCAGTGACGGAGATCACCAGGATGTTCACTGAGAGGGCGATGCTTTGCCCGTAGTTTGCTTCGGAGCAGGCTCAGATGTCTCGATATCTGAGTATGCTCAAGAAGGATATCATGTAGTTTGTATCCACGCAGAGGTGTAGTACCTTGTTGGAGTTGCAGGAAGCCGCTAGGCAGCGCGATTTAGAGATTGAGCTCCAGTTGAGAGAGCAGAGGCAGGCCCCGGTGCAGTCGCAGCCTGCACCGAAGCGGATGAGATCCGCTGATTATCGACAGGGAGGTCAGAGGAGTCGCCCTTGCGGGAAGTGCGACAAGGTGCATGTCACACCCCGAAACCGATGGCGGAAACGTTCCGGGGCGGAGGACGTCATGAAGTATCGCAACCAATGTACATAGTAAGCATAGTAAACACAACCATTACATTGCATAGAAATATTTACATTCTCTGAAAACAAAGTGTTACAAGAGTTATACATATATATCATATGAACAAAAGTTAAGATGAGTCTTCTATACGCTCCGTCTTCTCCAAAAGATCGCCGTGTACCTGTCTAATGTGGACCTGAGAATACAAGCAGTTTGAAAATCAGCATAAAGCTGGTGAGTTCATAAGCGGTTTATTTTGTAAAAGAACAGTTTCCTTTGATTTTTCTGAAAAAGTTGTTATCCAAGAAAATCCCATATTTTCTTTTTAGTAAGTTTAGTTATTCGTTTATTCTACAGTTTGGTTAGGAACAGTTCGTTATCCCAGGAAAAACGCTTATTTTCCTAAAAGTCGTGGTTAGTTCTTGGTTCAGAATGCTATGTACTAGTATCTATCATACTTATTGTATTAGCTAGGTATTCTGATATCCAGGTTATCCTACACTCGAATGTCGAATATCTACTTTACTTATCTGTATTTTCGAATGTTTGGAGACACTCAGAGACGTACATTAGTTGTATATTCGATGTTCTGGTGACTTCCAAAGGCGTACTTTAGTCGTATTTCCGAAGCTCTGTCGACATCCAAAGGCGTATGTTTTCGAAACTCTGTCGATATCCAAAGGCGTACTTTCGAATTATTTCCGAAACTCTGGTGACACTCAAGGCGTACACTAGCGGTATTTCCGAAGTCTTGGTGTCATCCAAAGGCGTACTTTCGTAGTCGTTTTGTTACTTTCGTCGGTCTGTTACTTTCGTAGTTCTGTTACTTTCGTCGTTTTGTTACTTTCGAGGGCGTATCTTATTAGTATAAATCCTAATTTATGATTAGTATGAATCTTTCGTACGATTATAAAATGAAACATAGATTATAACATTATATAAAGAAATCTACTATTAGTCTGAAGGCTAACTCTGCAATTCGAACTATTGGTTAATACGATTTTCGATATTAAGAGCATACAAAATATAAACATTTGAACTGAAATAATGTGTTTGAGTACAAGATTTCCTTGTACCTTTTCTTGTATCCCCCCTGAAAACATTTGAAAAACACGGAAAAAGAGTAGGGGTATGAACTCACCAGTCGCGGAATGTGTCGGTTTGAATGCTAAACGTCAGTTCGGGGCTTGAACGCGTGAGAGGTTCCTATGTAATATGAAAAGATACACATTTGTATCTAATTAGGCTTTGTACTACTAATTAGTTGAGGATATACACTTCTAGTCGCGAAAACACTTCATTACAAGTGTTTGGAGTGACCCGGGTGGCATCTATGGACGTGTATGGCTTGGATATGGAGTTTACTCTTCAAGACTAAACTCCTAAGGGAGTTTAAGGCGCTAATGACCAACTCCCCATGAGTTTACAGCCATAAACTCATGGTGGGGTGTTCTAGGGTGCTAAATGGTCTTACAACTCTTGAGGGTTAATGCTAGGCTTGGTTTTAAGGCATTGGAATGGGATTTGAACATCATAGGGACCATTTGAGGAGTTTATAGCAGTAAACTAGGAGTTTACGGATGTAAACTCTTATGTGCTCATTTAAAGTGTGTTTTGGTGGTCCTAGGTCAATCCCAAGTATTTCTAGCTCAATATACAAGTCATGGGGTGAAATTAGGGCATCATTTGACTAAGTTATAGGAGTTTACGGCCCAGGAACCCATCCATGGGGGGTTTACGGCCGTGAACTCCTAAGGGGGTAGTTTTTATCAAGTTTAAGGCTCCTAACTCATTTGTGGTTGCTTCTAGACTTTATTCTAAGGCTTAGGAGGTGTTTAAGGTGCATCCTAACACCTTAAAAGGTGTTTACTGACCATGAATGGGATTTTATGGTCCAAGCATGATCTTGGGCCGTAAACTCATATTTACCTCCTAAATGTTGAGTTTTTGGTGTTCCTAGTCCATTCCAATAAGTCCTTAAGTCATTTCCAGGCTCCATAAGTGATTTGAGAGGGTTTTGGGGCTCAAAAACCCCTTTTATGTGTGTTTGCGGCCCAAGACCGTTCTAGGGCCGTAAGCACATGATGTTGGTCCTATTCCATGATCTGAACACGAATTTGAAGGCTAAGGATGCTAATCTATGAGTTAGGGTAGTTACCTTATCGATTTGGAGCTTCAATTGAGTGATTTCGGGACCTAGAACTTGGATTTGAGGAGTGAGAGTAGAGAGAGAGTGAAAAAGGCTTCAAATGAGGTCCTTTGAACTTTATATATGGGTTGAGTTTGAGACACAATGGAATTCTACCCGATACTGATGTTAAACGAGGCTTTTGGTCGCACCCGATTAAGTTGTCGTAACCCGATGTCGTAACCCGTGAAACGGTGGAATTCTAAGTAATAATTTGGAATGTTTTCGTGAGTTTCTAAGGGTTTTGGACACTCACGAGATAAAAATCTAAATATCAATTTAGATAACTTAAACCCAAAACGAAATCGGAACAATTCACAAAAGACGAGTTTTTATGGACAGAATGGGTTACGGCGATGGAATAAACTTAGGGTTGTCACATTATCCCCCCGTTAGAGGGAATTTCGTCCCGAAATTCAAACTTTAGACACAATTCATGGATTAGGAAAGAAATACAGATACTTCTACTTTGTCGGATTTTTGTGCTCTCAAGTGAATTCGGTTCCTAGCATGGCATTCCAGCGAACCTTTGCTATTGGGATACGAATTTGTTTCATACGTTTAAGCTCTCGATTTATGATTTCGATTGGTTCCCCATGAGGTTCATACTTTCGTTGATTTCGGTCCCATCAAAAGGGATTACTAGGGTTTCATCGAATAGGCACTACTTAAGAATGGATTCGTGGAATACCGGATGGATGCTGCTAAGTTCTGAAGGTAGTCGGAGTTTATAAGCTATGGGATCGATCCTAACGAGGATCTCGAAAGGTCCTACGTTCCTCGGGTTAAGTTTTACACGCTTTCCAAAGCGTATCATGCCTTTCCAGGGGTAAGACTTTCAACAGGATACAATTTCCAACAAAAGGGTACACCTTTCTGTGTCAGAGTGATTAGGGGTTAGGCGATTCTGGATGAATTCTGGATGAACCTGCGATAGTAGTCAGCGAGACCCAAGAATTGACGAATTTCTGTGGGTGTCTTCGATGCCGACAAATTCTCTATCGCCTAGATTTTGGACGGGTCCACGTGTATGCCTTCCTTGCTTACCACGTGACCAAGGAAAGTGGTTAGACCAAAGGGCATCACTACGATCTCGTAGTGACCATTGCGAATCCTGAATGCTGTCTTGGAAACATCATTCTCGTGAACTCGAAGCTGACTGGGTAACTCCTGCATTTCTGCTAGAGCCTATCGATACGGAAATTTGGCTACAGAGTTTGCTACGGGAATTGGGTCGATGCAAAACTCTACATGGCATTCGAAAGGAATTCCCGTGAGCCCTTCGGAAAAGACATCAGGAAAATTGCAGACTTCGGGGATGCTCTCGAGGTCTTTAACTTCCTGTTTCTCGTTGATCACATAGGCTGGGAACTATGTTTATCGCTAATGCTCTCTTTCTCACCGTTAGCTATCTCGACGTTAAATGCTTCGGTTACTAATTGAGGACTATGATTAAAAGTTGTTCAAACGAATGATTAACAGATTTTCTTTCAGCACTATAATAAAAAAGGATTGCAAGTATAAGGGCTGTCGAGTAGGAATATACCTGTGGCAACGGTGGGATCGACGACTGCCTTATCTTGTCCTATAGCTAGGACTCTTCCAATGTTGCCAGTTGTTGCTGTCTTGGGGCAGTTTCGCTTGAACTGCCCGACTTCGCCGCAACCGTAGTAGACCTGACTGATACCTGCTTCGGAGACTTGATTGGTTGGTGTTCTGCAGCTTCGTGCAAGGTGACCCTCTTGGCACAGTTTTTGCAAAATTTCTCACGACATGGGCCAGGGATACGATGGTGATAACTGCACCTGTTGCACCACGGAAGAATACCAACATATCCAGTGACAGGTGCTTGGGCTGAGGAACCGACGACAGAACAGCAGCAGGGGTTGTGGCAGCATGGACTGCCACTATCTGCTGTTTCTTTGAGGACTCCTGTGAAGGCTGACTTTTCTTCTTCTTCTTCCAAAACTTTCTTTTCTCACCACTTCTCTCTGTCGGCTCAGGAGAGGTGGTTGCTTCCTTTAGGTCATCACTATGGTTGATCAGGGTTTGCACTAGGCATTTGGCGCTATCGTAGGTATCCGGCTTCGCAGCTAAAACGTTCCCTTTGGTCGGCTGGGTCAACCCCCAGATGAACCTCTCAATCTTCTTACTCTCCAGGGTAACCATTCCCGGACAGAGTAATGCGAAGTCATCGAATCTGGATGTGTAAACGGCGATATCGGAACCCTTCATCTTCAGGTTCCAGAGTTCATGCTCCAGCTTCTGTATTTCGCCCCGAGGGCAGTACTCCGCAAACAGAAGTTCCTTCATGACTTCCCAACCCATAGCATTGGCTACTGGTAGGGTTAAGGATTTGACTCGGCCGTTCCACCAAGTCAGGGCTTTATCGGTGAATGTGCAGGCGGTGAATTTCACCCTGTCGGATTCTGAACAGGCACAGATTTCGAAAATTGATTCGATTTTCTCTAACCACCGAGTTAGGGCAATGAAACCTCCTGTGCCATCGAAGAATGTGGGTTTTGCGTTCATAAAGTCGTTATAGGAACACTCCTTCCGGTGTCCTTGGCTACCTTCCTGGTTTTGGGGCTGAGTACCACCTCCTTGCCCACCTGAAACAACGAGGTTCATCTGCGATATGGTAGCAGCCACAACAACATTAACAACTGCTTAAAACATGACGAGATCAAATTGAGGAGGGAGTGGTGGCGGAGGAGGATTGTTGTTCTTTGAGCTGGGTCTCTTTCTTGGAGGCATCTTGATCTAAAATAGACAGGAAAGAGAGGATCATAAGTCCTCTGAATTTAATCAAGAGATATGGAACAAGAGATATGATATGAGTATATTTAGTTGTAAAATTCATGCATGATCTTAATACTTTATGTTAATTTTATCTCAAATAATGAACCAAAGGTGCTTAATTAGCTTAAATATTTCATTTTCAGTAACAAATACATGCTCGGATGGAAAAGGAAGCGGAACTAGCGATTGGAGGCTTGGATCTTGGATTTTGAAGAAAGAAGGATGTTGCTGGACAGCTTGACCCCTCGTCAGTGTTTTGGCCATATCTCATGAACCGTAATTCCGATTGACAAGATTCAAAATGTTTTGAGAACTAGGAACAATTTCGGACGACTTTCATGTTTTGAGAAAATGCTGATTCCAAATGGACTCGGCGAGTAGGCCATCAACTCGGCGAGTTGGTCAGAAGTTTCGCGATTCTTTACTTTGCCTTGCCGTACACGGGATTTTAAGTGATGTACTCGGTGAGTAGGTCACTGGACTCGCCAAGTATAATATATATAGAAACGCTTCTCATTCGAACCCTAACGAATGGGGGAAGTTTAGGATGATTTTTGGAGGCCAGAAGGGTTCTTAGAAGCTGTGGTTTTCGAGATTTCAACCTAGATATCAACTTGGAAGAAGATCAAAGGCAATAACACACTACTTTTATCTTAATATTTTGCATAAACCATGTTTCAATCATTAGATTATGTTTTTAGTTTGTTATTTGCTGTAGATATGAGCTAAAAACTCATAACTTCTGTTTAGGATAGATGATTTTGTGATTATGGTTTGATTTATTGTAGGATTGATTTAATATTGGTGATTTTGTTGATTCTAGCTTGTTAAAGAACCTTATGTGTTAATGATAACTATTTTTCTGTTAATAGGAAGACAATTGAGCTGCATGAACATCTCTTAGTTGTTAACCTCATATGTTTATGTGACCACTTTATCATATGTCTAGGATTAATGAACATGAAACTAGAATTAATAAGAAAAATAGGTAAATTCATGTGTGAGCTTGTGTGATGACTATCAACAAGAGGTTAACTAAAGGACCAAATTAGTTAACCATTACAAGTCTAAATTATTCTGAATAAGTAACCTAGTGAATTGAATTAAATTAGACAACTGGCCACTATTTGAGTTAGTTTGTTCTCTAAGGATTAGTGCAGCGAACGTGAATCTAATCACTTGAATCGGTAGCCAATAAAAGAATTAATCCATTGCACTATTACCATAATATCAACCATAGGATCAATTGAGTTGAACTAAACAGAAGTTCCCTTCGTTATTGAATTTAGTTGAATCTTTGTTTATCTAGTTCTTAGTTTCTTAGTTTAAATTTTAGTTAATTGTTTAAGTTTCTAGTCTTGAAAAACTAGAGAAAACCCATTTTCTATTACTTGTTTTATTTAGATAATATTAGCATTTATTTTAATTGTTTACCGTTCCCTGTGTTCGATCCCCTACTTGCTTGAACTATATTACTAATCGATAGGTACACTGCCTTTCGTGTGTTTATTTTGTGTCTAAGTTAGTAGGATTAAAACTAGTTGGTTTCACACACATCAAGTTTTTGGCGCCGTTGCCGGGGAACGGTTCAAATAGTTAATTTTATTTGCTAATTGTTATCGTTTTTATTTTATTGATTAGTTTTTTTATTTTAATTTTAATTTTTATTTATTATGTATTTTCCAAATCTCGATGCTTTTGATGCTTTTCTTGAGGAAGTAGTGCAGGAAATTGAGCTGGAAGACGAGATTTGGAAGATGGTTAAATAACATCTTGTCTAACGATCAAGAACAATTTGAGTCACAAAAGCTAAAGTTACAAGATGAAGAATTTAACCCAGAAAAAGATTTGGAGGAGCTGGAAAGGTTGCTAGCAGAGAGGTCGGATGAAGAACAAGAACAAGCTGAATTGCAGGAACCAAGCTGTAGTTTGACCATTACCATGACATGGCCCCCTGTATTTTCATTTTGTGTTTCGAAGCGTGGGGTGACGACTCCAACTTTGGAGAAAGTTCTAAGGCATGATCCGTTTTTGATTAGTATCCAACCGGTTCCAACCCTTGTCAAGATTCTTGGGTTTTATGTATTCAAGCTTGTTTGGCCAATTTTAGAAGAAAAGAGCCAAATTTTACAAATTGGTCCAAAGAAAATATTCAATGCAACAGATGGATTGGCATCGAGTATATTGGAAGTTTATTAAGTTGAGAGTCCAGCTCAAGACTCGCACAAAAAGAAGCGCTTGCGGGAGGCAACCCGTCACTAGAGTTTTCTTTTCTTTTTCTTTTAAACTTCTAGTATTTAGGGATAATATAGGAATTTTTATTTTGATGTTTGTTTTCCTTTTTTTTACATGGTTTTGCCTTTGATCTTTTTAGAAGCTAGGGTGATATTTGAGCGAATTCTTAAAGCATGAGGGAATTAAAGTTAGGGGTCGAGTCGTTTACGAGAAGATTAGAAGATTTTAAGCGATATGTTGAGTTTGATGTTTATATTTGATTAAAAAGAGTCTCGTCCCTGAAGAAAATGAGGAGTTGTATTACCTTGATACTCTCCTTGAACACAAAATTAAAGTTGAGGCAGAAAGAAGAAAAGACCTGATCAGAGTCAAGAACTCGTCGAGTGCATAATACTAACTCGACGAGTCCAAGCGAAAAATCACGATTTCTACGAGTATAGTGATTCAACTCGGCGAGTCTCCACATAAAACTCGACGAGTTACTCATTATTTTTATATTTGAGTTGACGATTTGATTCCATTCGACGCTGGCATTGTCTATATTTTTGAAGATCATTTTCCGAGCGTTTCCAAGATGTTTTTTCCCACATATTTAGAGTTGTCAACCACACGAGATTTGACGCCCACGGCATGGATGCGCTGTTCACATGCCAAAGTCAGCTGAAGATGGAGCTTTAAATGAAGAAGATCAACCTCGCAACTACTATCCCAGAGGAGTTTGTTCAAATTCCCTCTTTATTTTATTGTTCTTTATCATGCATAATATGCAATGGGGACATTGCATAAATTAAGTGTGGGGTAGGGGGTTGGTTACATTACTTAAAATTTTAGTTAAATTTTGAAATGTTTGAAAATTTTGCATTAAAATTGTAGGGCTGAATTAGAAAATTTTGGTAAAAGCAATTAGGGTTCATGCTAGTATTATGTTTGATGATTTTATGAAGACTCAAATGTTTTGTTGAGCCTATATACGTTCTAGTGTATTTGTGGCTTCCTTATTCTAGTGAAATCATGGGGCAAAAACACGACCTCGCTTAGTTTGAGGGATGCAATATGTTTAGCATCGTGTACCAGAAATGTATCCAGGAAAATTATTATCGTTAGCCAATATAGGTGGAGGTTGAGCACCCCTGCTTAAGCATGGGGTTTTGAGTGAAAAAAGTGAGGTACATGTAAAAAAAAGAGAATTACAAGAAAAGTTGTAAGAATTTTGGAGCGATCAAAGTGAAGATCAAAAGATCAAAATTCTGAAGATTCAAAAAGTTGAAGATACCAAAAATCAAACAACAAAGTGGTGAATTCAAAAAAATTAAAGATCAAATGTCAAAGAAGTGAAGAATTCCAAAGAGCTCCATAGTGGTATCATAAATTGTAATTGTCTAGATTATGTATGCTTGGGTTACTCAACCAAAAATACCTTGAGGTTAAGAGGTTTTCTGAGGATGGATTCGGAGGGATGCATAAAATGAGCATTGTTCGGAAAAAGTGGGCGAATGCTTATGAGGATTGTGAGTATTTGGAGTATGGGGGGTTATTAGGAAAATTTTAGACACAAATGAATGCGTAGCGGTCTTGGCATAATGGCTGGGTTCGATTGGGATTGTCTTATGTAATATTAGTGTAGTAAAATTCAGTTTTGCTTGGGGGCAAGCAAAAGTCAAGTGTGGGGTATTTTGATATGAGTATATTTAGTTATAAAATTCATGCATGATTTTAATACTTTATGTTAATTTTATCTCAAATAATGAACCAAAGGTGCTTAATTAGCTTAAATATTTCATTTTCAGTAACAAATACATGCTCGGATGGAAAAGGAAGCGGAACTAGCGATTGGAGGCTTGGATCTTGGATTTTGAAGAAAGAAGGATGTTGCTGGACAGCTTGACCCCTCGTCAGTGTTTTGGCCATATCTCATGAACCGTAATTCCGATTGACAAGATTCAAAATATTCTGAGAATTAGGAACAATTTCGGACGACTTTCATGTTTTGAGAAAATGCTGATTCCAAACGGACTCAGCGAGTAGGCCATCAACTCGGCGAGTTGGTCAGAAGTTTCGCAATTCTTGACTTTGCCTTGCTGTACACGGGATTTTAAGTGATGTACTCAGCGAGTAGGTCACTGGACTTGCCGAGTAGCCCCTGTTTTCATAATATATATAGAAACCCTTCTCATTCGAACCCTAACGAATGGGGGAAGTTTAGGATGATTTTTGGAGGCCAGAAGGGTTCTTAGAAGCTGTGGTTTTCGAGCTTTCAACCTAGATATCAAATTGGAAGAAGATCAAAGGCAATAACACACTACTTTTATCTTAATCTTTTGCATAAACCATGTTTCAATCATTAGATTATGTTTTTAGTTTGTTATTTGCTGTAGATATGAGCTAAAAACTCATAACTTCTGTTTAGGATAGATGATTTTGTGATTATGGTTTGACTTATGGTAGGATTGATTTAATATTGGTGATTTTGTTGATTCTAGCTTGTTAAAGAACCTTATGTGTGAATGATAACTATTTTTCTGTTAATAGGAAGACAATCGAGCTGCATGAACATCTCTTAGTTGTTAACCTCATATGTTTATGTGACCACTTTATCATATGTCTAGGATTAATGAACATGAAACTAGAATTAATAAGAAAAATAGGTAAATTCATGTGTGAGCTTGTGTGATGACCATTAACAAGAGGTTAACTAAAGGACCAAATTAGTTAACCATTACAAGTCTAAATTAACCCAAATAAATAACCTAGTGAATTGAATTAAATTAGACAACTGGCCACTGTTTGAGTTAGTTTGTTCTCTAAGGATTAGTGCAGCGAAGGTGAATCTAATCACTTGAATCGGTAGCCAAGAAAAGAATTAATCCATTGCGCTATTACCATAATATCAACCACAGGATCAATTGAGTTGAACTAAACAGAAGTTCCCTTCGTTATTGAATTTAGTTGAATCTTTGTTTATCTAGTTCTTAGTTTCTTAGTTTAAATTTTAGTTAATTGTTTAAGTTTCTAGTCTTGCAAAACTAGAGAAAACCCATTTTCTATTACTTGTTTTATTTAGATAATATTAGCATTTATTTTAATTGTTTACCGTTCCCTGTGTTCGATCCCCTACTTGCTTGAACTATATTACTAATCGATAGGTACACTGCCTTTCGTGTGTTTATTTTGTGTCTAAGTTAGTAGGATTAAAACTAGTTGGTTTCACACACATCAAGATATCTCATTACGACAGATAAAGGATTCTATAAGCGATAAGCAGGAAAGAGTTATCAAAGCAAAGAAACTATCGCTAAAGGAATGATTGAGGAGCAACGCTGGAATGAGGATTTCTATAACGAAGTTGGCTCTAGAAATACTCCTATAGTATTTCATGTTTCGCTGTGACGACGACTTGTTGTTTGGGTATTGGGTAAGTTTTAGGCATGCTGAACACCACAGTCACTCCCCAACACATGTTGGCCGTGTCTCGAATGAATATAGTTGATCAGGCTATATTGACCCTAGACACGACTACATAACTGCCCAGGTTTAACCGTAGCGCACAACACCCAATTACTTATGTTTTGTTCTACTCGAGGTTATGGATTCTGGCGATTCGGTATACTTGTATACTTTTGAAAATACTTATATTTTAAAGTATACTTTTAGTTCAGAGCACTTAGGCCCCCTAGTGTTTATAGTCTTATACCACGTAAGGTTTGGTATATTAGTTCACTATAAACAAGGGCTCTGATACCAATCTGTCACACCCCAAAACCGATGGCAAAAACGTTCCGAGGCGGAGGACGTCATGAAGAATCGCAACCAATGTACATAGTAAGCGTAGTAAACACAACCATTACATTACATAGAAATGTTTACATTGTCTGAAAACAAAGTGTTACAAGAGTTATACATATATATCTTATGAACAAAAGTTAAGACGAGTATTATATACGCTCCGTCTTCTCCAAAAGATCGCCGTGTACCTGTCTAATATGGACCTGAGAATACGAGCAGTTTGAAAATCATCATAAAGCTAGTGAGTTCATAAGCGGTTTATTTTTGTAAAAGAACAGTTTCCTTTGATTTTTCTGAAAAAGTCGTTATCCAAGAAAATCCCATATTTTCTTATTAGTAAGTTTAGTTATTCGTTTATTCTAAAGTTTGGTTAGGAACAGATCGTTATCCCAGGAAAAACCCTTAGTTTCCTAAAAGTCGTGGTTAGTTCTTGGTTCGGAATGCTATGTACTAGTATCTATCATACTTATCGTATTAGCTAGGTATTCTGATATCTTGGTTATCCTACACTCGAATGTCAAATATCTACTTTACTTATCTGTATTTTCGAATGTTTGGAGACACTTAGAGACGTACATTAGCTGTATATTCGATGTTCTGGTGACTTCCAAAGGCGTACTTTATTTGTATTTCCGAAGCTCTGTCGACATCCAAAGGCGTATGTTTTCGAAACTCTGTCGATATCCAAAGGCGTACTTTCGAATTATTTCCGAAACTTTGGTGACACTCAAGGTGTACGCTAGCTGTATTTCCGATGTCTTGGTGTCATCCAAAGGCGTACTTTCGTAGTGGTTCTGTTACTTTCATCGTTCTGTTACTTTTGTAGTTCTGTTACTTTCGTCATTTTGTTACTTTCGAGGGCGTATCTTATTAGTATAAATCCTAATTTATGATTAGTATGAATCTTTCGTAAGATTATAAAATGAAACATAGATTATAACATTATATAAAGAAATCTACTATTAGTCTGAAGGCTAACTCTGCAATTCGAACTATTGGTTAATACGATTTTCGATATTAAGAGCATACATAATATAAACATTTGAACTGAAATAATGTGTTTGAGTACAAGATTTCCTTGTACCTTTGCTTGTAATCCCCGTGAAAACATTTGAAAAACACGGAAAAAGAGTAGGGGTATGAACTCACCAGTCGCGGAATGTGTCGGTTTGAATGCTAAACGTCAGTTTGGGGCTTGAACGCGTGCGAGGTTCCTATGTAATATGAAAAGATACACATTTGTATCTAATTAGGCTTTTTACTACTAATTAGTTGAGGATATACACTTCTAGTCACGAAAACACTTCATTACAAGTGTTTGGAGTGACCCGGGTGGCATCTATGGATGTGTATGGCTTGGATATGGAGTTTACTTTTCAAGACTAAACTCCTAAGGGAGTTTACGACCCTAATGACCAACTCCCCATGAGTTTACAGCCGTAAACTCATGGTGGGGTGTTCTAGGGTGCTAAATGGTCTTACAACTCTTGAGGGTTAATGCTAGGCTTGGTTTTAAGGCATTGGAATGGGTTTTGAACATCATAGGGACCATTTGAGGAGTTTACGGCAGTAAATTAGGAGTTTACGGCCGTAAACTCTTATGTGCTCATTCAAAGTGTGTTTTGGTGGTCCTAGGTTAATCCCAAGTATTTCTAGCTCAATATACAAGTCATGGGGTGAAATTAGGGCATCATTTGACTAAGTTATAGGAGTTTACGGCCCAGGAACCCATCCTTGGGGGGTTTACGGCCGTGAACTCTTAAGGGGGTAGTTTTTATAAAGTTTAAGACTCCTAACTCATTTGTGGTTGCTTCTAGACTTTATTCTAAGGCTTAGGAGGTGTTTAATGTGCATCTTAACACCTTAAAAGGTGTTTACTGCCCATGAATGGGTGTTTATGGTCCAAGCATGATCTTGGGCCGTTAACTCATATTTACCCCCTAAATGTTGAGTTTTTGGTGTTCCTAGTCCATTCCAATAAGTCCTTAAGTCATTTCCAGGCTCCATAAGTGATTTGAGAGGGTTTTGGGGCTCAAAACCCCCTTTTATGTGTGTTTGTGGCCCAAGACTGTTCTAGGGCCGTAAACACATGATGTTGGTCCTATTCCATGATCTGAACATGAATTTGAAGGATAAGGATGCTAATCTATGAGTTAGGGTAGTTACCTTATCGATTTGGAGCTTCAATTGAGTGATTTTGGGACCTAGAACTTGGATTTGAGGAGAGAGTGTAGAGAGAGAGAGAGTGAAAAAGGCTTCAAATGAGGTCCTTTGAACTTTATATATGGGTTGAGTTTGAGACACGGTGGAATTCAACCCGATACTGATGTTAAACGAGGCTTTTGGTCGCACCCGATTAAGTTGTCGTAACCCGATGTGGTTGAAACTAAAAAATTTCTAAGTAATAATTTGGAATGTTTTCATGAGTTTCTAAGGGGTTTGGACACTCACGAGATAAAAATCTAAATATCAATTTAGATAACTTAACCCAAAACGAAATCAGAACAATTCACAAAAGACGAGTTTTTATGGACATAATGGGTTACGGCGATGGAATAAACTTCGGGTTGTCACAGTGCACGAGGGTAGTTGCCGTTCTTCTTCGGGGTGCCATAAGTGTGGCAAGGAGGGCCACATTGCTAGGGATTGCAGGCAGTCGAATCCAGCGGCAGGGGTCCGACTTTGTTATCATTGTGATCAGGTGGGCCATATGAATGCCCAATGTCCTCTACTGGCTGCCAGGTCAGTGCAGGCCCCAACGTCAGCCACTTTGAGACTTACCGACGGAGGTCAGGGTTGAGCAGAGCCTCCAAAGCCTCCAGGGCATGCTTATCAGCTTGTGACCGAGGAGATCAGATCTGTGCCAGAGGTGTCAGTCGGTATGTTTTTCTGCGTTATCTTGTTTATGCTGTGATTATGAGTTGTTGTTTCTTGCATGAGATGTTTAGTGTTGTATGTATTAGAGGTGAGCGAGCATTGAGGGTTCTTAGAGGGTTATCATCCAGTGTGGAATTCGTGAGATAGGAAGGTTATGGTTCGAGAATTTGGGAACTCTCAGCAGGAACTCAGTTTCCTCGAAGTTCAGTGGATTAGTGGGTTTGTTGAGCATGCGTGTTAGCTTCGCCGCAGCGGATGGTGGTTAGTGCCCTAAGTGGGGGAGAATTGAAAATTCTCGGATAAGCCGCTGGTTGTAGAAGGTTGCATGGAGCGGCTTGAACGTCGTTTATTGGGATGATGCGATGAGGCGGTTCAGTTATTGTAAGGGTTTGCATGTGTCGAGGAAATACGGCAGGTTATGTGTGGGTCGCTGGGTATGCGACCTGCCTCTGTGTATGTATGCATGATATGGGATAACGGTGAGCACCACTAAGGGGTAATGTATAGCGAGGATCTATCACGGTGGAAATGTTGGCTGATGCATGGGCATGTTTTCAGTCTTCTTGGAAGAGGAGAGGGATAGTGGCTCCAGATTGGAGGTTTGGACAGAGGAAAGTGGGATAGCACTTTAACAGACTCGGGAGCATTCTGGACCGGTGATGAGAATTGTGTAAGATATTGCAGTCGGAGGTCAAGGACCTGGAGATCGTGATAAGCAGGTATGAGTGGGGTTACACTCAGATGTGGCGAACCGAAGGGTTCGAGGTTGACGCAAGGACAAGGTCCTTGGTTCCAAGTATGGTTATAGGTTGAGTTATGAATATGGAGGTATTCTGATCTGGGGTATTCCATCATGAGGATAACCGGAACCTATGATTGATTGGACCTGATGTGTTTGGTATTCCAACCTGAGGGTTGATTGGACCAAACATGTGTAGGGATGCGAGGGTATTCCATCCTGGGGATGAGCGGACCCGTCGTAGGCATACCTGGTATTCCAGTACGAGGCTGATTGGGTCAGGCATGAGTATTGGTTTGGTAAGAGTATCGATGTATGTTCGGTCGGATATGAGTTAAGAGAGAGACCAAGTGTGGTCGGCAGCAGAGTAGGACTAGTGGTCCCATTTTCAGGTTGGGAATTTGGGTTCCCACGGTTGAATAGCTCCTTTTCATAGCAATGGGAAGAGGTAAGGGGATGGATAGTTTAGACGGCCTGTCCGGGAGACAGATCTAATTCAACTTTCCGGGTTCAGGGCTTTCCGGAAAGGTAAGTATCGAGTTTGCATGAGAAGAAGTAGGTATCCATTCAAGGAGGAGTTCCAATGGGGCTAGTCTCCGTTGATGGTCATCACTTGAGGAGTGTGAATGTGCTTTTCAGGATTATGGATAGCCAGAGTTGGCAGTTGGCGATTTCGAGGGTGAAATCATATTTAAGTGGGGGAGAATTGTAACGCCCCCTTCTAAGAGTAGCTATTTATGGTTCCCCGAGATCAAGAGTAAGGGCGTTTCGGTCTTTTATGGTCAATGGGTTTTATTCGAGAAGGTTTCGGGTCGGGGTGTTTTGCTAGAAACATAGGGCTTCTCGCCACCTTTTCGTGGATATAAAGTTTGTCGGGAACGGACTTAGAATAAAGGAGCTATGGCACTTTGAAGATATTGTCACTTATGGCACTTGATGGAAAAAGTTGACAAAGTAAGGCCATGCATGCATGGGACACACGTGGGTACACCCAGCGTAATGGAGTTAATGAAACGCGGGGTACCTCGACGTACGCCCAACGTACGTCCAGTGTCCAGAAACCCTAATTTTAGGGCCAGCCACTATACAAGGAACATTATGGTTCCAATGCTAGCCTCCATATCTTCCCTCTTACCCTCAGAAACCCTATGTAGCCGTTCTTCTTCCATTGTTGTGGGTATTTGACCTTGGAGATCTTGGTTTGGCAAAGGAGAGCCTAGAAGAAGAAAGAGGAAGTTGTCAAAGAAGGAATGCGGTGGCTGGAGCTTGTAGATCTGGAAAGGCATCATCTTTTAGAGCCCTTTTGAGGTATAAAGTCTCTTGCTTGACAAGCATATTGTGTAGATCTATGTGTTATGAAGTTTTGGACACCATTCTTGTCCCAAAAACCCCAAAGTGATGCACAATGCGAGTTGGTTGAGATTAGCTGTCCTTTCAGACCTTAGGAGAGGTCTTGAGTGAGAAAAATGAGGTCCCATTGGCTTTGGTTGTCTCATGTGTGAGATAGGTAGGTCTTAATGGATTAAGACCTTGAGTTAAGAGCTTTATGGACATCCTAAGTACTAAAGTTTGAGACTTTATGAATCCTAGGCATATTTGGTCTATCGATCGGAAGTTTGGGCTTAAGATCTTAAGCCATTAAGAACTTATGTGGGATTTTAGTTCAGCGAGATTACGCCCCGCATAAACGGATGTACGCCCAACGTAGTGGGTATGTGTCCCGACTCCAATCCGCGAGCATCGATGTACGCCCAGCGTACCAAGAGGGGTACGCCCCGCGTACTCCCTCTGTTGGGTTTTGATTTTGGGCCTTAAGTTATTGGGCTAGTGGAGCTTGGGCCGTGACTGAACATTATGGATGGAGTATTTTAGAACCAATAATTATTATGGACCTTGGATCTAGGCCCATTTGGTGAGGTGGGCCCAATTTAGTAAATTGGGCCAATATTGGGCTTTGCATGAGGATTTGACCATGGGTCTTGGCCCAATAAGAGGATGATGGACTTAATGAGTGTTATGGGCCCTTGGCATAGAAAGTTGTGATGGTTTCTTATGTGATGGTTTCCATATGATAGTTGGGATTTCCGGCGAGTCAGCAGTCAGAGAGTTGGAGGATTCCGGCAGTTGCAAGGTGAGTTTTCCTCACTGTACTCAAGGGTCTAAGGCACCAAGGCCAACCCTTTGAATTGTTGTTAGAGCCTGTTATATTATGTTATGATATGTTTTCTAGTATCTTGGTAGATGAGATAGTGATATGAGAATATGCTTTTTTAGCCTAGTATCCTTGAGAAATGGATAGTTGCATGATGGCTAGTTTTATTGGATCAGCGCCCCTGGTAGTTGGGTAGTGATTATTTATAGACCGGTAGTTAGTCTTGCACTATGTACACTGGTAGGAGGTACTCTCGGGTTATGTATGTTGAGTAGTAGAAGAGGGTATTCCATCTCGGTAGGATGATAGGGCCCTAGTATGTTGGTTCGGTAGAGTGTTTTATGTATGCCTGTTATGTGTGCATGTCTGCTAGTGTAGATCGGCATTCCAACCTGATGGTTGTGGGCCAGGAGTATTCCAACCAGGTAGGATGATTGGACTCATAGTAGTTTGGCATTCCAACCCGATGGTTGAGGGGCCTGGGGTATTCCACCCCGAGGGATGATTGGACCCATAGTAGTAGTAGTAGTAGTAGTTACTGTATGTATAGGAAGTGGGGAATTCCAACCCGATATTTTTGGGCCATGAGTATTCCATCCCGGTAGGATGATTGGACTCATAGTATGTTGGCATTTCAACCCGATGGTTGAGGGGCCTAGGGTATTCCATCCTAAGGGATGATTGGACCCATAGTAGCTAGTGTTGTATGTATAGGTCTTTGGGCATTCCAACCCGATGGTTGTGGGCCGAGAGTATTCCATCCCGGTAGGATGCTTGGGCACGTGTTATGTAGGCATTCCAACCCGATGGTTGAGGGCCGAGGGTATTCCAACCGGAAGGTTGATTGGACCCGAAGTATGTTGTTCTTGCTGTATGCATATGTTTATGTGTGTATGAGTACTTTGGGGGAACTCACTAAGCTTTCGGGCTTACAGTTGTGGTTTATTGTTTTAGGTGCTTCAGGAGATCGTGGCAAGGCAAAGGTGTGATCGTACCGCTTCTCATGTTTATGCTTTATGTAATATGATTATGGGGAAAATACTCTAATGTTTAAACTATTTTGAAAACAAGATGTATGATCTTAACGGTTTTTGAATGAATTAAAATGTTTTAATTTGGTTGAAATTTTTGGTCGTTACATATATGATGTTCAAGTACCTTGAATTGATACTTTTATAATGGTTGGGGTCCAAAGCAAAAAGAATGGATGAATCTAAGGTGATTCTAATGATTGTTAAGCCATAAGGGCAAAATGCGAAACTATGGAATTGAATTACTAATTCCGTGGTTGAAGTAAAGGCTTATAACCATCTAGAATGAATTTTAAAGAAGTATTTTTCACTTGGTAACATTCAAATGGATATTGAACAGACTTGGGTGGCTTACTTTGGTCTTTGTTGAGCTTTTATGCAAAATAAGCTCATAACCATTCTAATTTGAGTTTAGTGAACAGTTAACAACCCCTCACGACGTGACCATCTGTGGCTCACGTCGTGAGCCACTACAGGACACAACAGTCGGGTCTTATAATTCTCACGACGTGACAGGCATATCCTGACGTCGTGAGATCAGTCCGAATGCCATTTTGATCCATAAAATTCTTAATCCATTAAGCTACTAATTCATCTTTTCCAGAAGGCTTCCTAACACCCCAAGGATCATAAAAATCGATGCTTTAATGTCTTGTATGTCTAATACAAGACTTGAGCTCAAACTAAGGTATTCATGAAGAAAAAGGAGATCAAATCTCAAGCATGAACTCAAACATCATCCAAACTTCAGATCCATAAAATATAATAACCGAGGGACCCTAAGGACCCATAAAGTTGCTAACTTTATGGAGTCCTAACACTCTAACTCTTGTGGCCATGGATAAACATGAATAAAAACATAGATCTAGCAACAAGGAAAAAAAATCTTGAATCTTGGTTACTCACAATGGTCCAGAGGTGTTGCTAGAGGTTGCCAATGGAACTTCCAAGCTGAATCTATGCTTCAATGGTGATCTCTTCTTCTTCAAACCACCAAAACTCCACAAAAATCTTAAGAATCACAAGGATAGGCCAGAGTTATGGTTTTTCTATGCTTAGGGAGGAATGAGGCTGTTTTGGAATCCTAAGATGAAGTTTATGGGGTTTAAATACGAAGGAAGCCCTAAAAGGTCATGGGATTGGCCTACAGTGTATCTCACGCAGTGAGCTCGTATTACCCACGTCGTGAGCTTAACATAATTCAACATCTTAATTTAATCACTCTTCACATCGTGAGCCTTGGTTTTACCCAAAAACCATGCCTTTGACTCCTTGAAGCCCTAAATTGATCCGGTCCGGAAACCGGGTGTTACAATTCCCCCCACTTAAATTAGATTTCGTCCTCGAAATCAGTTCTCACTTCCTCTCTTTGGAGTAACCCCTTGATCAGTCGACCACCTCTCGACACCTCTTCAGACTAAACAAGAGTTAAGCGACCTGAAGAAAACATGTTACCTCACAGCTTCCTTAATCTGCAAGAGGAAAAATCCGCTCCTTAGTCCTTGAACTGCTGGCCCTGAAATAATATCCAACTATCAGGTAGACATAGCCATCCCAATTGACTCCTACGCTAACCAAAATTCCCAGCTTGATCCGCCCTAGGTCTCCTGGCCTTGTGCCACTCATCGAACATATGAAATAGGAACTACATCCTACACCATAACTTACAACCTCACACACTGACACATTAATGATAAATCCTTTCAAAACCCAATAGACTAGGCTAAATCATCCTTCATATCCGCTACGCTAATCGAATTCCGCAGATTTGATCGGTCCTAGATATCCTCAACCATATGCCGCCCCTCTGAATAATGAATCCCGCAACTCTTGGCCGATCGCCATTAATCTAACCTTGCATATAAATGCACCAACACAAGGAAACCCAATGATCACATACAACACTAGACCGACCTCCTACTCGGCTCTAACAAACCTACTCTGCTATCTATTAACATCACTCAGGCTTACCCCTGATCCACTAACCAACAACAACACTCGGGCTTACCCCTGATCCACTAACCAACAAAAGCACTTGGACTTACCCCTGATCCTCCAACCAACAAAAATAATTGGGCCTAAAAAAGACTTAACTAACCCTACCAGGTCTTCAGGCCATGACTTAGACCTCCAATCCTTGATCAAACAAGAACAGACAAGGAAGCCCCCATCACATCCCTCAACCTGGGCTTTTAACACCCTAGAGTATAAAGCATAACACGCCCTATAGATACTATCACAACTAAAACTAATACGACTTGAAGGGAAATCCAACAGCTAACAAAGATCTTGACGTGAAATCAGAGGATTCAGCAGTTGCGTGGAAGTCTTGAACTTGGAGAAATCCGAGTGGAAACTGAACCTTGGCATAGGGTCTTCCTGCTATGAGGTTCCACTCTCCCCCACTTGAAATATGCTAGAATCTGACAACTTCACAATCCTTTGATACCTAGACCAACTTGCACTCTACTACCCGATCCCAACAATTGATATCCAAATACATAGGAAATCTGAACCCACACAACATTCACAAATTCCAACATGCATGTATTCCTAGGATAATGATGAATAATCCGTTCATAAAAAGAAATCAATTTAAAAAGAGATAAATAAGATAATTCCATACAACCGATCATCCAATATTAACACTGAACTTTGAAACCTAAGCAGAAAATACAGATGAATACCAACACTACAACAATCGACTAAATAGAAGAACTGATAACTCAAACCTCAGCCCCCAAAACTCCTGCTGTCCCATGACGACCGCGGGTAACTGCCAAGCTAGGGGTGTAGGGTTCAACATCTCACCGAAAACGAAAAATGGACAATGAGCTCTGATATGGCCCTACTGACCGTAGTGGGAACAAACCTGCAAACTCCGCCTACAATCCCTACCCAAATGACCCTCACCGCCACATCTGCAACATACAATAGGTCCACACCTTCCATCATGAAACTTCCTGCACCTGCCACACTCGAAACTCCTCCCCTTAGATGATCTTGAACCTGGGTCAGCAGACTTGACCCGCTTGGCTGCCGACTGATACTGTCCTGAAGCTCTTCCCTCATCCTTCTGTTGAAACTCCAACTCAATCTCCATCCTCCTGGTAGTTGACTGGATCTCGGTCAAGGTTTGGTACTGCTGAGTAGATAAAAACTCTCGAATCTTCATCTTGAGCATACTCAAGTATCGCGACATCTGTGCCTACTCTGAAACGGTATACTCAGGGTAGAAAAGAGCTCTCTTTGTGAAAATCTTGGGGATCTTTGTCACTGACTCAGTCATCTTCTTGAGTGACAGGTACTCCTATTCTAGTTGCTCCTGCTCCACAAGAGGAACATACTCCACTCAGAACATATCCAGAAACTATTACCAAGTTACTACGGCTCGCACTGAATGTGAAAAGCCTCGGGTCACAAACTCCCACCAATCCTTCGCGCCCTAGCGAAGAAGATTCAACGCAAACTTCACCTTCTGGCCATCGAGACATGAACGCGTGAAGAAATATCCCTCCACGTCAGAAATCCATCTCAAAGCGATGATCGGGTACTTGTCGCCTCTGAACTCCGGAGGCTTCGGATAATTGAACTCTCGGTACTGAATCGCTTAACGTCTCTGAGATCTTGCAATGGCGACGACTGTTGTGGCTTTGGCAACAACTACCTATGTGTCGGCGGCATAATGCCGATCAAAATCCTCGATTAGCATGGTCTTGACCAACCTAAACAACGCCGGAGTCGCCTCCATGATCGCCTTGGTCACTTCAGCAACAATGATCCCGCAGATCTCCTCCTCACTCAGACCTGCTCTCCCAGAGTTGCCAGCTCTTGATCCTAAACCTTTAATAGCCGCCATACTAAAAACTACACCATGGAAAGATCATCCAGCACAATGCTCAACACACCAGGCTACCCTCATATTATATTAGTTCCTTAGTAACCTCAAGATTCCTCCAGAATCTCATATGAACCCTGTACTTTTAGTAGTACGAACCATACTACCTTCCATACCTATCCATAATTGATTTGGATTTCATCCCAAGTTTCTAAGTCACTGCACTAGACCACTCCTAGGTGCTAACACCTACTTCTCCTACAATCTACAACTAACTTCCTAGGCACTCCTCTTAGGACCATCCTTGCCCCACACTACTGGTTACTTTGTGCATTCTTGTTGTACACAATACGGGGTTAGATAGACTGTCGAATAATCGACTCTGTCCTAAGTCCACAACCAAACAAGGAACATGAAGTAATGCTAAGTCGATCATTCTAAGACTATTTAATCCTGACCATATACAACTAATCAACATACACATAACAATCACATAATCAAGTAACATATAACAAGAAATTCCCTATATCATAAGGAATTACTGAATCATGCACTTCTATCCAAAAATTCATAAAAGAAACTTAGCTTATCCACTAGAATGCTTTTATAACAGTTCACATATAAGAAAATCATAAACTTATCACATATAACAAGTATGGTTATTTTTGGGACGACTTTCTTGTTCGGGCTCTGGGTGACTGTACACACTGCATCTTCTTGTAAAACCAAAGTTAAGTCAAGGTTCACATTCCTGATCCCAAGCCAATAATCAAACAAGAACACGAAAAAAGATTGAGCACATGTACTTAACCCAACCCTTTCATTATAAATTCCTTTTCAAAAACATTTTGTGAAAATTCTCAGATCCTAGATCGAGTCTAGATTCACAAAAGTGTTCCTCCAATTCGCTGAAACTAGGGCTCTGATACCAACGTGTAACGTTCCATTTTCACAACCAAAAATTTTCATTTTATTAAAGAGAAATTTCCTAATTATAAATCCATTATTACGAAAACAGTTTATTCCAAAGTACATTTATTGAAAATCAAAGTAATATTAAAACGCGAAATCTTCATTGCTGCTGAGGAATGTGTAGAGTCACGCCTTCGCCTTCCCATGATAACCGATGATACCTAAAACAATAAACAACTGTGTAAGCACAAATCTTAGTGAGTTTCCTCTCAAAATACCCCATACGATAAACATAAAAGCATGCATAAAGACCAACCATCATCAGATTGGAATGCCTAGGCCCAATCAGTCATTAGAATGGAATGCCAACATGCAACGAGTCCAATCAGTGATCAGACTGGAATACCCAAAGTTTGTTGGTCTACCGCCTCAACCCAACCGCTATTCCCGAGCCTTCGTGCCTACGGCTTACAGCCGGCTCGCATGGGGTATCTTGGACTACAACACAAAGTAGGACCGCCTCAACCCAATACCACCCTATGTTGACATATAAACAATCAAGGGTCAACTAGGCACATAATACAGTCTAACATCAATCATATAGCTCACTACCGCCTACTAGTCCTCTCACAAAACACTGTCCTACTACCAGCTAGAATTCATGAAATGCGTAACCATAAGTAACCAGAGGTGAGATAGCCACGCGAACAGATGATCCTAATCTCGACTCACAACCAGACAAGGAACATGCAAAAAAGCCTAGATCAAGGGTTCTCAGGCTATCCTACATGACTACATATAGTCCCTAGGGTCCTCCACTAGGTGATAACGAGTATACCCCTACTACAACATCCTATCATATAATGATATATACATAGATCTAGTAGATCACTATAGCACAGTGACATCCTATATACTAGGATATAGATCTAACATATCACTACATTATAACAACATCGTATATACCAGGATACAGATCTAACAGATGACTACAACACAATAGCATATTGAATACCAAAAATCCAAGGAAGGCATAACCGTATATACTCAGAGGTGAGATAGACACCCGGACATGTTATCCTACTCTAAAGCCACAACCAAACAAGGAACATGCAAGAAATCCTAGATCAAGATTCCTCAGTCTATCCTACATGACTACATACAGTCCCTATGGCATCCCTCCACTAAATATAACCAAAACTAGTGGGCCGAAATTGGCGCCTTCGACCCACAGTACAATGAGGCAAAACTCACCTGAATCAAAGAACTCTGAAACACTGTGATACAATCCCTTTTCTGCACTGCTTGCACCCGTGAATATGCTAATCACCACAAACAAGTAAAATCTTAATCAATAGTCAAACCCTCAAGTTTGACCTAAAGTCAAACTTGGTCAAAAAGTCAACGGTCAATGGAAGTCAACAGTCAACAGCCCCTCACGACGTGACCATCTATGGCTCACATCGTGAGCCACTACAAGACGAAATAGTCGGGTCTCATAATCCTCACGACGTGACATGCATAGCCTCACGTCGTGAGATCAGTCTTAATGCCATTTTGATCCATAAACTTCTTAATCCATTAAGCCACTAACTCATCTTTTCTAGGAGGCTTCCTAACACTCCAAGGATCATAAAAATTGATGCTTTAAGGTATTTTATGTCCAATACAAGATTTGAGCTCAAACAAGGGCATTCATGAAGAAAAAGGAGATCAAATATCAAGCATGAACTCAAACATCATCCAAACTTCAGATCCATAACATATAATCACCAAGGGACCCTAAGGACCCATAAAGTTGCTAACTTTATGGAGTCCTAACTATAACGTCCCATTTTCACAACCAATAAATTTCATTTTTATTTAAGGAAAACTTCCCAATTATAAATCCATTATGAAGAAAAACGTTTTATTTCATATACATTTATTAAAAATCAGAGTAATAGTAGAGCGTGAGAATCTTCATTATTGCTGATGAATGTGTATAGTCACGCCTTTTCCTTCCCATGATGACTGATGATACATGAAACAATCTAGGTAAGCACAAAGGTTAGTGAGTTTCCCCTAAAATACCCCATACGATAATCATATAAGCATGCATGGGTCCACTCAGCCATTTGGCTAGAATACCTAGGGTTTGTTGGCCTATTGCCTCAACCCAACCGCTCTTCCTGAGTCTCCGTGCCTTCGGCTTATAGCAAGCCTGCACCAGGTGTCACACCCCGAAACCAAAGGCGGAAACATTTCTGGGGTTGACTCCACGTTGAGTATCAAATCCAATGCACATAGTAAGTAAAGCAAACAACCATTACATTACATATAGAAAAGTTTACATTTGTTTCAAAAGTAAGTTGTACAAGTGATACATAGTATATATGAACAAAATAAGACGTGTCTTCTACGCACTCCGTCTTCGCCTAAAGGAATCATCGGGTACCTGTCTAATACGGACCTGAGAATACAAGCGGTTTGAAAATCAGCGTAACGCTGGTGAGTTCATAAGCAGTTTGTTTTCTGAAAAATGTACAAGTTCCTTTCTGTTTCTGAAAAAGTTACACACACCAAGAAAATCCCATATTTTCTTAAAAGTTGGTTATCGAATCCAAAATGTAATGTAAAAGATGTACACTGAAAACATGTTTACCCTTGTGAACTGTAAAGTTTAGTTATCTAAATTGTTACACGATTATGGTTATGTACAAATGTTTTCCCCCAGGAAAATCCCATATTTTCCTAAATGTTGATTTCCAAATGTGAAAGATGTATACTAAAATCATGTTTACTCTTGTGAACTGTAAAGTTTAGTTATCTAAATTGTTACACGATTCTGGTTATGTACAAATGTTTTCCCAGGAAAATCCCATATTTTCCTAAATGTTGATTACCAAATTCGAAAGATGTATACTGAAATCATGTTTACTCTTGTGAATTGTAAAGTTTAGTTATCTGAATTGTTACACGATTCTGGTTATGTACAAATGTTTTCCCAGGAAAATCCCATATTTTCCTGAATGTTGGTTACCAAATGTAAAAGATGTATACTTTAAATCCGGTTGTTCTTGTGAAATGTATTAGTTTTAACACGTATATAAAACTAATATGTACAAAGTAAATTAATTACTTTATTCATTATTACTATTTAGTAAATATCTGTTATCCAAATTGCAAGTTCCATAACCATACGATAGACTAGATATGGCAATAAGTAGTCCACATCCCCTTATGACTTTCGTCACCCTTGAACCTTTCGGTTCGGCTGTAGCTAGCAGCCAGGTGTGGGGTAGTCAGCCCCGTATAGATCTATACACTCAAGTCACGCTCCCTATCTAAGAGATTCTGGTTACGGGGGCGGTCCTCCACTAATGTATCTCTGTGGAGTGTTCACCGAGGACGTGTCTCCAATTTATAGGAATAACAAATCTACTAGTAATAATACAATAATCCTCCACTCGCGTATCTTTGTGGAGTGTTACCGAGGACAAAACAGTGTGCTAGGTTTCACGTTTAAAGTTCAAATGTCATGCTTTTAACTGATATAATATGGAAAACCATTTGTGAAAAATAAAACATAAGAGTTTATAACGTATTTCACAAATAATGTGTATAGATGTTCTGCAAGTTTGTCACACCCCAAAACCGAGAACGGCAGAAACGTTCTGGGGCGGAGGACATCATGTAGAGTATCACAACACAGTAAAAGTAAACAAGCAAACAACATCATCCATTGCATTAAATATATAATTTTAATACAAGCGTGTTCTGTACAGTTATAGACACCAAAAATATAATGTAAATCAAAATAATAAGATGAGTCTTGGATGCGCTCCATCTTCTCAAAAGCTGGCCTCGGTACCTGTCTACTGATGACCTGAGAATACAAGTTATTTTGAAAGAGTTTATCAGCATTAAGCTGGTGAGTTCATAAGTATTTTAGTGTCGGTGTTTGTTATCAAACCGTTTGAACATGTCTCAAGTGTAAGTTAGTAAAATGTATTTAGATGTTTGTAAAAGTTTGAATCTCTCAGAAAAACCTATATTTTCTATTAAAGTAGCCTTCTACCAAGGCTTAACTGTTTTGTATGTTCGTTTGTTGTAAAAGTGTGTAATTTCCCAAGTGTAACTATCATTAACAAAATATAGTTTGTACATTAATGTTTAAGTGAAATAATCACTAAATATATGTAATGGGTAAATTATTGTAGTACTGTAGTGTTGTATTATAGGAACTACTGTTGTACTAACTACCTTAAACCGGATTTATATTAAGGTATCATGTGATAAATTGCACCATACTATTGACTGGTAACAACGACATACGAATGGTCGTAAAACGGAATGACGTTTGGCACCCGCAGACCTGCAGGTCCGGCTGTAGCTAGCAGCAAGGTGTAGGATAGTCAATCCAGTATAGATCTATATGCAAACTCATGCTCTCCCTCCAAGAGAATTTTGGCTACAGCTCGAGCCATGACATTTAAGGCATGCTCCGATACAGTAGATCACAATTGTTAACGTATTCATGTATATGTAATGTAATGTTACTTGTTCTAGTATCGTTGTATATGTTCTCTTCCTAGTATAGTTGTATATGTTATCTTTCTAGTATAGTTGTATATGTACTCATTCTAGTATAGTTGTATATGTACTCATAGTAATGTAATGTATATGTTCTCATAGTAATAAGTATTGACTCATGAATGAACTGACTCATTGATGTAGAAATTGTAGTAGTATGATCCTGTGTTACCCTGATGGTAACTTACTAATTATGTAACTAATACGCATGAATATGGGAGTACTTTTATGTCTATATATGTACGCTTGATATATAATTAATATTGAAACGGTCTTCGGATGGCTACCCGAAATCCCACCAGACCACATCCAAATCGAGAAAAAGGAAATAGGGCGGATGGCCTTCCTAAGCCCTTTAAACATTTCTTATATATCTATACATATATGGGCATGCAATTTATAAGAAGTATAACAAAGTTTAAATAAAAGTATTTGATAAGTAAAAGAGTTTGTAAGGAAGTTTGAAGTAAAACAGTTTGATAAACAGTTTGAACAGTAATAAAATCATTGGTTTTATAGTTGTTAATCACATGTGATTGATGTAATAACTATAAGTATTTAACTTGTATTCCCCCCCCCCCCCCCATAAAAGCATTTAAAACATCTAAAAGTATTTCAAAGGTTAATTAAAGGGGTATGAACTCACTTGTGGTGAGTGGATTGGATTGAAGTGCCGGATACAGTACTAGGTGGCAAACGGAGACTTGTTCACAGGCACGAGCCTAGTTATCATATAATGAGCATATATATATATATATATATATATATATATATATATATATATTAGCCAAATAATAACTAATAAAATTTGTTGGGACACTCTAGAACATGTAAACACTTTGTATAAGTGTTATAAGTCCTAAGGGTTGCTTCTAGGTTGTTGTGGGACAAGGCTAAAGGGGTTTAAAGTTTCCAAGGGCCTTGTATATGTGTTTACTCTTCAATAAACTCCACACAAGGAGTTTACGGTCGTAAACCCTTGAGTTTACGGCCGTGAACTCCCAAACTTGATGGCATTTGGTGTTTTGAAGTGTTATTTGATTTCTAGAGTAAGTTCTACTTGGTGGTTTAGTTCTTTGGGTAATTTAGGGCATATAAATACTCCTTTGAGGAGTTTACGGCCCCAAGGACAATTCCCTTGGAGTTTACGGCCGTAACCTCTCATGGGATGGGTGTTTTTATGTTTTCAAGCCCCAAGCACAAGTAGGATAGTTTCTAGGCATTTGTTTTAAGCCAATGAAGGTCCTAGGCACACTTTGGTGCCCTTGATTTATGTTCACGGCCAAAGAACATTACCAGGGCCATAAACTCTCTTTGGGGAGGTGTATTTGATGTTTTAAAGTCCAGAAATTAGCTAGGATCAAATAGGGTTTAATGTCCAAGGCTTTAGGAGTGATTAACACACTCTTTGGCCCTTGATTTTGGAGTTCACGGTCCAAGAACTTCTTGGGCCGTGAACACCCTAATCTTGGTGTTTTTGATTGTCTTCTAGTCCTAAATACACTTACAATTAAGCCTAAGTCCGTCACTTATCAAGCGGAAAAGGCTAGGTAGCATTTAGGCCTCATATTGGAGTTTACTCTCCAAGAACGTTCTTGGGCGGTAAACTCCCGAATCTCACAGATTTGATATGTAAACTAAGTTATTAAGCACATAATAAGCATTATAAGACAACTAGAGAAGTGTATTCACGATTTGGGGCGAAACCCGAAGATCCGTGAGAGAGAAAATGGCTTTTCTCTAGTTGGAAATGTGAATAATGAATGAATTTGGTTCAGAAATCTATTTATAGTCTTGACATATTTTTTTGGCAGAAAATATTTTTATTCAGGAAATGAACTCTAATATTATGAAGTTTTGAAATACTCGAGTTTCACTAACCCAAGTGCATCCGCTCTCCTGATATCTCCTTAAACGTAAACCCTAATCTACTCAAACTTATTCGGAAAAGTCTGAAATTCACTGTAACTGGTCTAGCTTCTATTGAATTGATAATGTTCGTACAAAAAAGGAAATTTCGGGTTGTCACATCATCCCCCCGTTAGAAGGAATTTCGTCCCGAAATTAGAATTTAAGTAAATAAGAAGTTACAAATAACTAAGCGAAAAGATGAGGGTATTTTAGTTTCATCTGATCCTCGCGTTCCCAAGTGAATTCTGGTCCTCGCTTGGCGTTCCAGCGAACCTTCACGATCAGGATACCGCTTTGCTTCGTCTGCTTGACGTCACGGTCCATGATCTCTACCGGTTCTTCGACTAAGTTGAGGCTCTCGTTGATCTCGATCTCGTCGAGTGGGATTACAAGAGTCTCGTCGGACAGACACTTTTTCAAGTTAGATACGTGGAATGTAGAATGTACGTTACGAAGTGCGTCGGGTAGGTCGAGTTTGTAAGCTACGGGGCCGATTCTTGCGAGAATCTCGAAAGGTCCTATGTACCTCGGATTAAGCTTCCCACGCTTACCAAAACGTATCAAGCCTTTCCAGGGTGAGACTTTGAGAAGGACTCGGTCTCCCACCTGAAATTCCAAAGGTTTTCTTCGCTTATCAGCGTAGCTCTTCTGTCGGTCTCTAGAGGCTTTCAATCGTTCACGGATCTGAACGATTTTCTCTAACGTTTCCCGAATAATCTCCGGACCGGTGAGAGTACTGTCAGAAGCTTGCCCCTAGCTAAATGGGTATCACCCACCTCAGCCCAGCACAGAGGGGATCTGCACTTTCGGCCGTAGAGGGCTTCAAATGGAGCAGCCTTGATGCTCGTGTGATAACTGTTATTATAGGAAAACTCGACAAGGGGTAAATGAGTATCCCATGCCTTTCCAAAGTCAATCACGCAGGCTCTCAACATATCTTCTAGTGTTTAGATGGTCCTCTCACTTTGTCCGTCGGTCTGTGGATGGTAGGCTGTGCTCATGTCCAGCCTTGTTCCCAGGGAATATTGTAGTGATTGCCAGAATCTTGAGGTGAACCTACTATCTCTATCGGAGATAATGGACATAGGTACACCATGTAGCCGTACAATTTCCCTAATGTATGTTCTCGTAAGTTTCTCCATCTTGTCAGTTTCTTTGATAGGCAGGAAGTGTGCAGACTTGGTCAATCTATCGACGATGACCCATATGGTATCAAGTCCACCCGTTGTCTTGGGCAACTTGGTTATGAAATCCATAGTGATCCGCTCCCACTTCCATTCTGGAATCTCTGGTTGTTGCAGTAAACCAGAGGGATTCTGGTACTCGACCTTAACCTTTGCGTAAGTAAGGCATTTACTTACGAAGGTAGCAATCTCTGCTTTCATATTAGGCCACCAGTATAGCTTTTTAAGATCCAGATACATCTTATCTGAACCTGGGTGGACGGAAAACCGAGTGTTGTGCGCCTCGGTCATGACCAAGTCTCAGAAACCACCGTGTTTCGGTGTCCAGATTCGGTTCGTGAAATATAAGGCTCTATCACCCTTGGCTTCTAAATTCTTGTCCATTCCTCTAAGGGATTTACTCGTCACATTTTCAGGTTTCATGGCTTCCAGTTGGGCCTCCTGAATTTGCTTAGACAAGTGTGAATGGATGGTTATTGACAATGACTTGACCCTGCGAACAGAATACTCCTTCCGACTTAGGGCGTCTGCTACTATGTTGGCTTTACCCGGATGATAACGAATATCGCATTCGTAGTCACTGAGTAGCTCGACCCACCGTCGTTGTCTCATGTTGAGCTCCTTCTGATCGAATATGTGTTGTAAACTCTTGTGGTCGGTAAAAATAGTGCTTTTCGTTCCATACAAGTAATGTCTCCAGATCTTCAGAGCAAACACCACTGCTCCTAGTTCAAGATCGTGGGTCGTGTAGTTAACTTCGTGTGTCTTCAACTGTCTCGAGGCGTAGGCGATGACCTTACCTCGCTGCATCAGAACACATCCAAGCCCTTGATTCGATGCATCGCAATAGACTACGAAGTCTTCTATCCCTTCGGGGAGGGATAGTATTGGTGCGGAGCATAAGGCTCGCTTGAGCGTTTGGAACGCTCTCTCCTGTTTCTCTTCCCAGTCGAAGGCCATGCCTTTCTGGGTCAGTGTTGTAAGAGGTTTTGCAATTCGGGAAAAGTTCTGTATGAACCTGTGGTAGTAGCCAGCGAGACCTAAAAATTGCCGAATTTTTGTAGGCGTCTTCGGTGCTGACCAGTTCTCAATGGCCTTAATTTTGGATGGGCCCACGTGGATTCCCTCTTCACTTACCACGTGTCCTAAGAATTCGACTCTTCGGATCCAAAATTCACACATAGAGAACTTCGCATAGAGCTTCTCCGCTCGTAAAGTTCCTAGAACTTGTCGCAGATGATCGCCATGCTCTTCCTTATTTCGGGAGTAGATCAGGATGTCATCAATGAATACGATGACGAACTGATCCAAGTAAGGTCGGCATACTCTATTCATCAGATCCATGAAGACTGCGGGCGCATTGGTCAATCCGAATGGCATCACTACGAACTCGTAGTGTCTGTAACGAGTTCGGAAGGCTGTCTTTGGCACATCCTCCTCTAGCACTCATAACTGGTGATATCCGGATCTTAGATCAATTTTGGAAAAGTAGTTCGCCCCTTGCAGTTGGTCAAATAGATCGTCTATGCAAGGCAGAGGGTAACGACTCTTGACCATCAGTTTGTTGAGTTCTCTGTAGTCGATACATATACGGAATGATCCGTCTTTCTTCTTAACGAACAAGACCGGTGCTCCCCAAGGTGAGAAACTTGGTCTTATAAAGCCCTTGCTGAGCAGTTCGTTAAGTTGATCAGATAGTTCCTGCATCTCTGCTGGTGCTAATCGGTAGGGCGACTTGGCTACTGGGGTAGCTCCTGGGACTAAGTCGATTCTGAACTCGACCTGTCGTTGCGGAGGTAATCCTGGTAGCTCTTCTGGGACAATGTCTGGGAAGTCGCTCACTACTGGAATGTTCTTTAGTTCCTTCGTTTTGAGGCTCGTATCGACGACGTGAGCAAGGAATGCATGGTATTCTTTACGCAGCTACTTCTATGCTTGAATACTTGATATAATACGAAGACTCGCACCGGGTTTGTCGCCGTAGACGATAAAAGTTTCGTTAGACGGAAGGTTTAGATGGACTGCTTTCTCGTAGCACATGATGTCGGCGCGATGAAGACTTAACCAATCCATGCCAATGATAACGTCGAAGCTTTTTATTGAGACCGGCATAAGGTCGATTGGGAATGAATGGTTATCTAGAGTTAGGGTACAACCTAAGTATATGTTATTCGTACTTTCAGTTTTTCCATTTGCCATTTCTACTGTGAATTGTTCCATAAGTGTGTGCGGTTGTTGCTTAAGCATGCGAGCAAATTTATGGTTCACGAAGCTTCGCTCCGCTCCACTATTGAATAGAATGCATGCATAGGATTTATCTAGGAGTAACGTACCAGTCACCACTATCGGGTCAGCAACTGCTTCCCCATGGCCTATTGCTAGTACCCTCCCTGCTCCTCCAGCATTCTTCGCTTTGGGGCAGTCCCTCTTATAGTGGCCTGCTTCGCCACATCCATTGCAGGTGGGGCTCGTGCCAGATCCGGGGACTTGGGTGATCGGCCTCGCCGAGGATTTACAGAAACGGACGGTGTGCCCTTTCCTGTTGCAGTTAGAGCACTGCATTTCACGGCAGGGGCCGTTGTGGTGGAAGTTGCATTTGTTGAACTTAGGCAAACTTCCAGCATACTGCCTCACCGGAGCAGTATCAGCAACAGGGGTTATCGCGACATGCACAGCCACAACTTGCTGCTTTTTAGCAGCTCGCTATTTCTTCTTGTCTTCCCAGAACTTCCGCTTAGTGTCAGTGGGTTTGGAGGGTTCTGGGATGGCTAGGGTGGTTGTTGTTGCAGGGGTTTAGACTCCATGGTCAATGAGTTGCTATGCCAGTCGCTTGGCACTGTCGAAAGTAGCGGGGTGTGATGATAGGACATTCCCTTGATACGGAGGCACTAGCCCCCATATGTACCTTTCGATCTTTTTCCCCTCAGTGGGAACCATATTGGGGCAGAGGGCCACCAGTTCGCTGAATCTGGCGGTATAAGCGACCACGTTGGTGCCCTTCATGGCCAGGCTCCAAAGCTCCTGCTCCAATTTCTGGATTTCGCCTCTTGGGCAGTATTCCTCAATCATGAGGTCTTTCATCGTTTCCCAGCCCATGTCATTGGCTACGACGAGGGTTAGAGCTTTAACGTGGCCGTTCCACCACGTCAGGGCATTTCCTTCAAAGGTGCATGCGGCATATTTGACTTTGCTCGCAGCAGGGCATGAACAGATTTCGAAGACTGATTCAGTCTTCTGGAGCCATTGCGAGAGGGCAATGACTCCACCGGTGCCATGGAAAGACTTCGGCTTGCAGTTGGTGAAATCCTTGTGGGAGCACTCTCTCGAGCGCACAGGGGTTTCAACCGGAATTGATTCAATAGGGGTTCCACCTCTGCTGGCATCAGAAGAGTGATACTGAGCCATGGCAGTTGCCACTGCTACGGCTACGGCAACATTTAGGGCTGCAGTATCGATGACCGGAGGCAGTGGAGGTGCAGGGTTATTCCGGGGAGATTTGCGAGGAGGCATCTTTCAGCTATAAGTTTATAAAGATAAACAAAGTGGTAAGAATCAATTTGTAAGCAAGGTGAGAGAGACACATGGACTAACTAACCATAGCCCAACAGTTGAATGAGTGTTTGAGATCACAACCAAGAATATTAGTATGAATACACAAGTGTACAGATTTTTCCCACAGATTATATAGACGTCAATAATACTGGTATTACCGTTGTATATGTACTCATAGTAATGTAATGTATATGTTCTCATAGTAATAAGTATTGACTCATGAATGAACTGACTCATTGATCTAGAAATTGTAGTAGTATGATCCTGTGTTACCCTGATGGTAACTTACTAATTATGTAACTAATACGCATGAATATGGGAGTACTTTTATGTCTATATATGTACGCTTGATATATAATTAATATTGAAACGGTCTTCGGATGGCTACCCGAAATCCCACCAGACCACATCCAAATCGAGAAAAAGGAAATAGGGCGGATGGCCTTCCTAAGCCCTTTAAACATTTCTTATATATCTATACATATATGGGCATGCAATTTATAAGAAGTATAACAAAGTTTAAATAAAAGTATTTGATAAGTAAAAGAGTTTGTAAGGAAGTTTGAAGTAAAACAGTTTGATAAACAGTTTGAACAGTAATAAAATCATTGGTTTTATAGTTGTTAATCACATGTGATTGATGTAATAACTATAAGTATTTAACTTGTATTCCCCCCCCCCCCCCATAAAAGCATTTAAAACATCTAAAAGTATTTCAAAGGTTAATTAAAGGGGTATGAACTCACTTGTGGTGAGTGGATTGGATTGAAGTGCCGGATACAGTACTAGGTGGCAAACGGAGACTTGTTCACAGGCACGAGCCTAGTTATCATATAATGAGCATATATATATATATATATATATATATATATATATATATATATATATATATATATATATATATATATATATTAGCCAAATAATAACTAATAAAATTTGTTGGGACACTCTAGAACATGTAAACACTTTGTATAAGTGTTATAAGTCCTAAGGGTTGCTTCTAGGTTGTTGTGGGACAAGGCTAAAGGGGTTTAAAGTTTCCAAGGGCCTTGTATATGTGTTTACTCTTCAATAAACTCCACACAAGGAGTTTACGGTCGTAAACCCTTGAGTTTACGGCCGTGAACTCCCAAACTTGATGGCATTTGGTGTTTTGAAGTGTTATTTGATTTCTAGAGTAAGTTCTACTTGGTGGTTTAGTTCTTTGGGTAATTTAGGGCATATAAATACTCCTTTGAGGAGTTTACGGCCCCAAGGACAATTCCCTTGGAGTTTACGGCCGTAACCTCTCATGGGATGGGTGTTTTTATGTTTTCAAGCCCCAAGCACAAGTAGGATAGTTTCTAGGCATTTGTTTTAAGCCAATGAAGGTCCTAGGCACACTTTGGTGCCCTTGATTTATGTTCACGGCCCAAGAACATTACCAGGGCCATAAACTCTCTTTGGGGAGGTGTATTTGATGTTTTAAAGTCCAGAAATTAGCTAGGATCAAATAGGGTTTAATGTCCAAGGCTTTAGGAGTGATTAACACACTCTTTGGCCCTTGATTTTGGAGTTCACGGTCCAAGAACTTCTTGGGCCGTGAACACCCTAATCTTGGTGTTTTTGATTGTCTTCTAGTCCTAAATACACTTACAATTAAGCCTAAGTCCGTCACTTATCAAGCGGAAAAGGCTAGGTAGCATTTAGGCCTCATATTGGAGTTTACTCTCCAAGAACGTTCTTGGGCGGTAAACTCCCGAATCTCACAGATTTGATATGTAAACTAAGTTATTAAGCACATAATAAGCATTATAAGACAACTAGAGAAGTGTACTCCCGATTTGGGGCTAAAACCCGAAGATCCGTGAGAGAGAAAATGGCTTTTCTCTAGTTGGAAATGTGAATAATGAATGAATTTGGTTCAGAAATCTATTTATAGTCTTGACATATTTTTTGGCAGAAAATATTTTTATTTAGGAAATGAACTCTAATATTATGAAGTTTTGAAATACTCGAGTTTCACTAACCCAAGTGCATCCACTCTCCTGATATCTCCTTAAATGTAATCCCTAATATACTCAAACTTATTCGGAAAAGTCTGAAATTCACTGTAACTGGTCTAGCTTCTATTGAATTGATAATGTTCGTACAAAAATGGAAATTTCGGGTTGTCACAAAGTTCAAACGGTTATCTGTTACGATTATCAGTGTTTAAAAGCATATGTAATATGAAACATAACATATGTAAAACAAGTTTTGAGTACAAGTATTCCTTGCACTTTGCTTGTATTCTCCCCCTGAAAACAGTGAAAAACATTGAAAAAGGGTAGGGGTATGAACTCACCAGGCGAGAAAACGTGGCAGTTTGGATGCTAAGTGTCGGTTTGGGGCTTGTTAACGCGCGAGGTTCCTATGTAATATGAAATAATATCCAAAACTAATTAGATATGATAATACACTCCAATGAGCGAAAACACTTCAAATCAAGTGTTTGGAGTGACCCGGGTGACATCTACGGACATGTATGGCTTAGGAATGGAGTTTACTCTTCAAGAGTAAACTCTTAGAAGAGTTTACGGCCCTAAGACCATAATCACATGAGTTCACGGCCGTGAACTCATGGTTGGTTGGTTTTATGGTGCCAAAAGGTCAAATAACACTTGGGAAATGTTGGGATGAATTTATCTAAGGCCTAGGAATGAATTAAATCACCAATAACACCATCAAAGGGAGTTTATGGCCCTAAACAAGGAGTTTACAGCCGTAAGCTCCTATATCCCTCTTAGATTGATGATTTAATTGCCTTAGACCAATCACATGTGATTCAAACTATTTTTACAAGCCTTAGGATGAATTTTTGGGCACCATTTGGCTTATCTTAATGAGTTTACGGCCCTGGAACCTATCCTTGGGGGGTTGTGGCCGTAAACTCTCAAATGAAGAGTTTTTATTATGTTTAAGGTCCCCAAATTGATTTTGGTTGGTTCTAGGATTTATTCCAAGGCTAATGGTGTGTTTACATGGCTTTTAAACACTTGAAAATGAGTTTACTCTCCATGAGGATGAGTTTACGGCCCAAGCATGTTCTTGGGCAGTAAAATCATGTTTACTCCTAAAAAATCATGATTAATGTGTTCTAAGTCCGAATTGGTAAGCCATAAAGTCATATCTAAGTCCCAAAGGTGCTTTGGAGGGGTTTTAAGGCTCAAAAACCCTCTTAATATGTGTTTACGGCCCAAGCATTCTCCAGGGCCGTAAACTCATGAATATGGTCCATTTTCATTGATTAAACTCGGATTTGAAGGCTAATGAGGTTGAACAACAAGTTAGGGAAGTTACCTTGAAGATTTGAAGCCTTAAATTGAAGTTTTGGACCTAGTTCTTTGGTTTGAGGAGAGAGGTTAGAGAGAGAGTAGTGAGAGAGGGAAAAAGCTTCAAATGGAAGCTTAAACATCTTTAAATAGTGTCTAAGATTTGGACACGGTGGGATTCTACCCGATACCGACGTTAGACGTGGCTTTTGGTCACACCCGATCAAGTTTCCGTAACCCGATATGGTTGATTCTAAAATTTTTCCGATTACTAGAATGGGGTGCTAAAATGAGTTCTAAATGTGTTGGGACACCCATTAAGTCATAATAATAATTTCAAATTAATGACTTAATTTAATTACGAAATCGGAAACGAATTTGGAAACGATGAATGGATTAACGAAAAAGGGTTACGAAAAGGATTACAAATGATGGTAGGAATTTCAGGTTGTTAAAACTGGTATATTGGCCTAATACACAAAGCAGGATCGCCTCAACCCACCACCACCATATGTCGAAATATAACAATCAAGAATCAAGTAGCCACATAATACATCAAACCATCAATCATAAAACTCACTAACGCCTACTAGTCCTCTCACAACATACAGTCTTGCTACCATCTAACCTCCATAAAATACATAACCATGAGTAGCCAGAGGTGAGATAGCCACCGAACAGATGATCTTACTTTAGAGCCACAAACAAACAAGTAACATGCAAGAAAGCCTAGATCAAGATTTCTCAGGTTATCCTACATGACCACAGACAGTCCCTAGGGCACTCCACTATATGATAATAAACAAGTACAGATAAAATATATATCCAACAGTGCACGACAATGTAACAACATCCTATATAACATGATACCGATCTAACATACCACTAAAACATAGCAACATCCTATATAACAAGATACCGATCCAACAAATCACTACAACATAGCAGCATACTAAGTATCAACAATCCAAGGAATGCATGATCGTATATATTCAAAGGTGAGATAGCTATCCGGACATGTGGTGCTACTCTAAAACCACAACTAAACAAGGAACATGTAAGAAAGCCTAGACTAAGAGTCCTCATTCTATCCTACATGACTACATACAGTCCCTAAGGCATCCCTCTACTAACAAATAACCAAAACTAGTGGGATGACATTGGTGACTTCGACCTACGGTATAATGAGGCAAAACTCACCTAAGTTAAAGAAATCTAGACACTGTGATACAATCCCCTTTTCAGCGCTGCTCGATCCCGCAAATCCACTAACACCAAAACCAGATCAAATCTCAATCAATAACCCAAAATCCACAAGTTTGACTCAAAGTCAAACTTGGTCAAAAGTCAAACTCGGTCAAAAGTCAACAGTCAGTAGATCCTCCCCATGTACTTGACCCGGTTGTGCATGGTCGTTTTGGGTTGCCTTCCCCAAAGCAACTTGATAGGATGATTTATGGAGAAAAAGGATTAATTATGATTTATTAATATATTATATGAATAATATATTAAAGGAGAAATCATATTGTTTAATTAATATTAGTCAAGAATTAATTAAAAATTAGTTTTGTGACTAAAAGACATTAATTAAACTTAGGGGACTGGAATTGTAATTATAAGATAGTTGCAATTGGGCTATGGATCACATTGGAATATAGGTTGGACGAATTCTATGAGAAGTCCATAATGAATTCGTCCAAGGGATGTTCTAAAAGGAGTCCATGGGTTGCTTAGGGCTTAAGCAGTCAGATTAGGGTTTCCTAGTTGCAAACCTTAATAGCCTAACTATAAATAAGGACCCCTAAGCCCCAAAAACATGGCCAACTGATTCCTTAGGGTTTCTAGACGTTTTTGGTGCCTCTCTTCTTCTTCTCCCTCTTCATCCTTATTGCTTATGGTGTTTGTGACTCCATTAGAGGTGCAACACTTGAGGCACTAAGCTTTCTGAAGCCAATTACAAGAAGGAATAGATTGTTATTGCTACATAACAATCAAAGGTAATATCTAAACCCTAGTTTCATTCATAGTATGCTAGATCTAGGGTTTGAGAGCATTGGATGATTATTGCATGTACAATTAGATAAACCTAGATCCAAAGTTCAGGTTTTTGCATGTGCACCATAAGACTGATGTAGTGCTCATAACCCATCAGTGGTATCAGAGCCAAAGATGGTTTATTCTAATGTATTTGATGTAAAGTTTTTTCGTTCATAGCTGAAAATTTTCGTTTTTTTTTTCGAATTATACCAGATTCACATCGTGAACATACTGTTCACCTCGTGAACCCAGTCTGACAGCATGATTTCAAAAATTGTGCCTTAATTTGCTTTGGATAATTACCATAAATTGCTTTATTCAAATAAAAATCAAATTTTTTGTTATGGTAATTGATATCCCAATCAAATTAATGGAGAATTTTCAAAATTAAGATAATTATTTGTTTTATTAGATAAAGATTGATTATTTGTAATTTTGATTTGAATTATCTTGTGAAAAATTAAATTAGGTCAAATTTAGATAATTCAAATTATTTGATTGATTTATTATTTATAATTTGATCTAGATTGTTTTGAAAAGTTTCAAAACTTGCCCTCAAGTTTTGGAATTTAAATTTTGATTAAAAGTTTAATTTTGAAATATTTAAATTTTAAACCCTAATGTTTTGAAAAAGTTCAAAACTTGCCCTAAAGTTTTGGAATTTAAAATTTTATTAAAAGTTTGATTTTGAAATATTAAATTCTAAAACCCTAGTACTTTGAAAAGCTCAAGTTACACCCTTATGGTTTTATTAAATTAATGAAGTGTATAATTAAAGGAAAGTTAATAAATCCATAAAGTTTTGGTTTACATTTAATTAAATTATAAGTATAATTTATTAAATTAAACCACCTAGTATTTTAAAAGTATAAAACACCCCCTTATACTATATATAAAATTAAAAGTCTAATATTATATATGTATAACTTAAACTGCTAGTCTTACCGTTAGTAGGCCTCATTCACGAAGTCGATCTATAAAGGGGGTATAAGGTTATGGCGTATAAAATGGACGTTTAATGGGTGTCGACTCTCATCCACCGCTTCCTTGATTGGTGGAGGTTCGTTAGCCGAACGGGTAGGATAGGTCAAACTGTAACAACCCGAAATTTTCCATCGCCGAAAACCCGTTCTACCCGTAAAAATTCGCCGTTTATCAATTCGTTCCGATTTCGTTTTTGGGCTAAATTATTTAAACTTATATGTTTATTTTATACTAATGAGTGTCCAAACCCCTTAGGAACTCATGAAATTACCCCAAAATGTTTATTCAGAAATTTTAGAAACGTCCCCGCCGGGTTACGGAAACTTAATCGGGTGCGACCAAAAGTCCCGTTTAAAGTCAGTATCGGGTAGAATTCCACCGTGTCCAAGTTTTGAGACCTATTTAAACGTTTTCAAACTTTCATTTGAAGCTTTTGCTTCCTCTCTCTACTCTCTCTCTAACCTCTCTCCTCAAACCAAGTTTAAGGGTCCAAAACCTCAAATTTAAGGCTTCTAATCACCAAGGTATCTTCCCTAACTTGTTATACAACCCCTCTAGCCTTCAAATTCGAGTTTAAACCATGGATTAGGACCATTATCATGAGTTTACGGCCCTAGAATAGTCCTAGGCCGTAAACTCATATAAATGGGGTTTTTGAGCAACAAAACCCTTCTAAACCACAATTAGAACTTAGATATGGCTAGATGAATTAATGGAATGGACTTAGAATGTCTCAAACCATGATTTAGAGTCTTGTTCATATGTTTACGGCCCTGGAGCATGCTTGGGCCGTAAACACATATAAAAGGGGTTTTTATGCCCTTAAACCCTACCAAAACACCAATAAGGCTTAGATACGACTTGTAGAATTATGGAAGTGGCCTTGGAACACCTTGAACATCAATTTAGAGGAGTAAACTTGAGTTTACTGCCCAAGAACATGCTTGGTCCGTAAACTCATATTCTTGGGGGGTAAACTCCTCTAAATGTGTTAAGATGCCACTTAAACACACCTTAAGTCTTGGGATAAATTCTAGAAGTGTCTACCATCAATTTAGAAGCCTTAAAACATAATAAAACACCCATCTAAGGAGTTCACGGCCATGAGGGGGTTCATGGGCCATAAAATCCTAAAGACATGTTAAAATTCCCCCAAAAATTGATATAAGGCTTGGAAAAATCATTGGAATCACATGTGATTGATTAAAGGACCAAAACATTAAGGATCTTGTGTGTGGGGGAGTTTACGGTCGTAAACTCCATGTTTACTGCGGTAAAATCCAATAAATGGTCCCTAAATGAGTTTTGATCCATTCCAAAGTCAAAAATCCAAGTCTAGCATTTATTCCCGATTGTTATGAAGCCATTTTGCACCCAAAATCACCATCCATGAGTTCACGGCCGTGAACTCATGTGAATGAGGTATATAGGGCCAAAAACTCTTGTATGAGTTTACTCTTGAAGAGTAAACTCAATATCCAAGCTTAATGTGTCCCCAAATGTCACCCGGGTCCTTCCAAACACTTGTAATGGGGTGTTTCCGCAACTAGAAGTGTATATCCTTAACAAATAAATTAATCAAGTCCTAATTAGATACAAATGTGTATCATTTCATAATCCATAGGAATCTTGTGTGTTCGCGAACCCAGAACTGACGTTTAGGACCCCAACTGACGCGTTTCTCAACCGGTGAGTTCATACACCTACCATTTTTCAAATGTTTTTCAATGTTTTTCAAATGTTTTCAGGGGGGGAATACAAGCAAAAGTACAAGGAAATCTTGTACTTAAACGTATTTTCAGTCCAAATGTTTTATTTCATGTATGTTTCTAATATTGAAAATATTGATAACTAATGATTTGGATTGTAGGGTATACTGTCAGACTAAAGTGAGATTTTTTTAAAAAGTGTTTTGAATTATATTACATTTTTGCAAAAGAAATCATGTTTAACATAAACTAAGATTAGTACGAATATGAATACGAGTACGAATGCGAATATAATCAATAGGATAGTATGGATACGAATACGAATACGAATACGAATACGAATACGAATACGAATACGAATACAAATATAATCAATAGGATAATACGAATACGAATACGAATATGAATAAGAATACGAATATGAATACGAATAGAAATAGGAATACGAATGCGAAGTAACGCCTTTGGATGACACCAAGACTTCGAATATATATTTAGTGTACCCCTTGAGTGTCACCAGAGTTTCGAATTTAATACGAAAGTACGCCTCTGGACCTCTACTGAGTTTCGAATACATCCGCCTCAGAATGTCGACAGAGATTCGAAAATACATCTAATGTACTCTTTTGGAAATCACCAGAACTTCGAAAATACTGTAATGTACGCTTCTGTGTGACTCCAAATATTCAAAAATACAACTAAGTTAGTAGATGATAGACATTCGAATGTAGGATAACTAAGAGTTTAGAATACTTAATTAATACTGAAAGTATGGTAATTATTAGTACTTCGAAATCAAACTAAGAACCAACCTTAACACATAGGAAAATATGGGATTTTCCTGAAGTATGCCTCTGGACCTTACGCCTCTAGACCTCTACTGAGTTTCGAATACATCCGCCTCAGAATGTTGACAGAGATTCGAAAATACATCTAATGTACTCTTTTGGAAATCACCAGAACTTCGAAAATACTGTAATGTACGCTTCTATGTGACTCCAAATATTCGAAAATACAACTAAGTTAGTAGATGATAGACATTCGAATGTAGGATAACTAAGAGTTTAGAATACTTAATTAATACTGCAAGTATGGTAATTATTAGTACTTCGAAATCAAACTAAGAACCAACCTTAACACATAGGAAAATATGGGATTTTAACGAGATTAGAAACGAATAGATAACTCAACACATAGGAAAATATGGGATTTTCCTGGGATAGCATAACAACTCATAAACGAATAAAGTAACAAACGAATAACTAAACTATTAGGAAAATATGGGATTTTCCTGGAATGACATAACAAAGCGTTTTCGAATTTGTAACAAAAGAGAACTAAACTGTTTTCATAAGAAAATATGGGATTTTCTTGAATATCAACTTTTACAGAAAGCAAAGGAAACTTGTTCTTTTTAAAACTAAACCGCTTATGAACTCACCAACTTTATGATGATTTTCAAACTGCTTGTATTCTCAGGTCCGCATTAGACAGGTACTTGGTGATCTCTTTTGGTGAAGACGGAGTGTGTAGAAGACTCGTCTCATTTTGTTCATATATATAATATGTATCACAATTGTACAATTTACTTTTGAAACAAATGTAAACTTTCAAATATATGTAATGTAATGGTTTTTTACTTTGATTACTATGTGCATTGGATTTGATACTCAACGTGGAGTCAACCCCGGAAATGTTTCCGCCTTTGGTTTTCGGGGCGTGACACAAACCCTCTCCTCACTAAAAGTATAATGAATGTTAAAGTAACTAAATATTTTACAAAAATTCCCAATCTTAGTTACTTTAGGCAAAAGTGAATTGATGCAATTCCATGAAATTACACTTTGTACCCTTGCTAAGACGTTAGTGGAGCGTGTGTGGTTAACCAGCACACTAAATGGGTTCTAAGCAAAGGTAGCGAAGGGTGACTCATGTGCTGTTCCACAAGAGTCAATTTGCTTTTTTTGCCAAGAGAAGGGGAATTGGAGACGTGTTGGGTTTTGAGCAATCTAACACTTCCTAAGTGTGCATGCAACCCTAATAAACCTTGGATCTATGTTTGTCTAAATACATGCAAAATAATAATTTTCCAAGGTTCATAACCTATCTAAAATGGCATGGAGTACTTTTAAACATAAAAGAATTAGATGAGATTACATACCTTTTGATGATGAGTTTGATTCCTAAGGAGTTTGAGGGCGAAGCACCAATAGTGTGAATGCCTCAAATGGAATCACAAATCACCACAAACTCTTGGAAAACTTTGAGAGAGTACACACACTTGTAATTTTCGGCCACACACAAGCACACACACTAGTAACACTAGTGGCTATTTCATGCAACATAAGCATGCTTATATAGTGTACATGATTAGGGTGAAACCCTAATAACCCATGTCTTTTCCTTTACAAGGATCCATGGGTTAAAAGCTCCATGGATCATCCATGGACTTCCATATAAGCCTAGCCCATTAACAAATGAGTGTTAGCCCACACTATATGAAACCAATAGCCCACAATCTAATTAGTCTTCCTTTTAATCTCTAAATTAATTCATAATTAATTTAAGACTAAGACTAATTAAATAACATGACTTCATATTAATATATTATAACTTATAATATATTAATAAATATATGTGTATAACTCTCATAAAATTATCAATAAATAGTTTGGATGAAATGCAACCCAAATGGACCATGCCGGGTCGGGTCAAGTATATACCAAATAAGTTATGGACTTAGACACCTTATCCAACAGACTCCCACTTGGATAAGTCAAATAACTATATTTGCGTATGTTACTTCAGGAACCAACCAACAATCGTAGCTCTCGAAAACTCTGTTGAACTATGAAGAAAACTCTGTTGAACTATGAAGTGCCATTTTAGATAAGTGATCATATAATCCTCTGTTCTCATGATATCAGCCGGACAAATACATGGAACAACATCGTACTTATTGTCCAGCAGTTTGTTTCCCGATTTCCGATTTGTTTGACAAAGAACTTAATCGAACACATCAATTTTAGTTCTGACCGGCCGGTACATAGGTCACAACAAAATCATCGAGGGGCCAAGATATCGCTTCTATTTCTAGAAGGAACAGATAAAATTCGACTCATATGCTTGTTCTACTACTTGTTGAATTGTAGACAAAGGCACGTTTTATAACATCAAGTTACTGATGCGTTTACGTGCAATCAATGCACAACCAACTCATAGGTAACAACTCATATCTCTAGGTTTGAAGATTTATATGATATTACCGTCTCAAGATCACTCGAGATAAATTCCATGAAGTGATACAAGTGAGCGTGGGTTTAATCCAATACTCATAACTTATGAGCACTCATGAATGTTGTAGCAACCATTGCTATGACTAAACCCATTTAGCCATCTACAAACTCGATTCATGACAGTCTTGATTCATACCTACTTCCAACATATGAACGACTGTGGAGTGTTTAAATAACTTAGTCATTCGGAAAGAATAACCTAGCTATTTTGGAAGTCAAAACATGCAAAGTGAAACACAATAATAATCGAATCCAATATGGTCTCAAAACCCTTTTGAATATAAATAGAACCACCTTTTATTTATCACCATATTGATTACACATTATTCATCGTATAATGTTTCAAACAATCAACTTAAGATTTGAATAAAAAACAACAGTCGTCCCATGCTCCTAGCATGTACACTTTGTTTTTCTAAACTATAGTTATGCCATACTCCAAGTATGCGCACTATGTTTGTCTATGATCCTTACATTGTGATGTAGATCAATTGAACATGATTCCAATGATACTCATTTCGCAATCCCAAATCCTTATTGTAAATGTGAGAATCCCCAATTCCTATCAGTTACCAAAAAATCTGTTAGATTTTAAACTTTTATGCAATGTTCCTCTTGTAATGATTATGCACAAAGTCACCAAAACCTTGTCACCAGTCATTACAGAGTATTCCAAAGAAGATCAACTTCTATGGAGCGGAAGTCTCATATTCAAAGTACATTGCTTTGAACATCCTTCTTGCATTAAGGTTTTCTAATCTTACATAGATTGAATAACTTCCACCTATGGAGACATTTCCATAGTCCCATTTTGACTCTCACTTCTGAACAAGAGTTACTTCTTTTCAGAATATGTCAATATGGTCCTTTTCGACAACTTACATCATACTTCCAACTTCCCCTGAGCAACCAATCTTTGGTGAACCTCAGATTTGTCCTCGACAATTGCTTAATCACTTTAGTCATATCTAGTTCTAGACTTTTCCCTTCTCAATGCCTTAAGCATTTGGGAAATTTAGAAAAGATAAATATTATAACACATGCCATCGATCCTATATCCGAAGCATATGGGACACGATTCATGATGTTTGACATAAAGACATGATACTAGACCAGTCTTTTGCTACAATATTTTTTATTTGCCATGTTTTCAAAATTTAACTATGAAGAGGGATGCCGTAATCATAATCGAATTTTGAAAAACGCAATATATATAGAATTTCTTCAAGTTGAACCATTCCAACATAAAATTCATATATATATTCTTGACTAAAGATGATTAAAATCTCAATATAAGCTTTAGAATTGAAATGAAGTATAATTTCCTCTCCCTTAATTATAGCAAAACAACTTTTCAACCCCTGCAACTTCACGAATTGAAACTTTGTTTTCTATAATTAACATTGCTAACTTGCAACACTAAACGTAATAATCATGCTCCCACTAACATGATGATTATCAGCATAACACTTATGCTCCCACTAGCTCTGACATATTTCCAGAAATTTGCTGGACTTCTGAAATTTAGATTCATACACCCTTTCTTAGATAGCTCACAGGTGTGTCTAAACAATTTTCAGAACTATGAAAAGGGATGCCGTAATCATAGTCTCAATTTCTTAGGCATTTTCCATTTCTCACAAGTCCATGTTAGTGTGCCGGTTAACCACACGCGCTCCACTAACGACTTTTGAAAATGCAAATAACACAATTGATATCTATGTAAAATCTACTTAGTGAAAGCGTTTCCTCACCATCATTTTCATGAATCGGAGAGAAACCTTATGACACTTAGATTTTATAGCGTATGAGTTCCTATCCATGTGAATTTGTCAAAAACATAATCACAAGATAAGGTTAGTGACAAATTCAGCCTTACATGGATTAAACTTGTTCAGTCTTAGTTTCTTGTCACCTTGGCAGCACAAGGCCCACCAATGCTTCCAAGTTGAACTCTGATAACTCACATGCAAATTCAACTTATTTGAAGTAGGTATAGAAATAAGAATTATGTCAACACGATAGGTTGCAAACCTTAAGTCGTGTGCTAGTGATAAATTACAGGTTTTACTCTTGATTAAATCTTGAAACTCTTTCAGGATCTTTAAGGCTCCCACTGTCCCCTTGACATATAAGTTTCCCCTGTCAAGAACCATTCCTTGACAAAACAAATATTCAAGGGACAATGCGGATTCTTATCAAGACTAACACTTCACACAATTGGTCTTAGTTGGTCTTTGTCTCATCCAAGACATCACAACTTATCAATCTCAAATGTACAAGAGTAGAAAACATTTTACTCTTACATTTGACTAGTGTTAATAAATCTTCCTTTATTTCACTCAAAGTTACAATCTTGGAGTACAACTCTAAGAATTGTTTTGGAACGAAGTATGACTCATCTTCTTGATTTTAACCAATCCAACAATTCATGACCTCTCTTCTTAGCCATAACAATGCACTAAGACGTCCTTAGAGTATGTATTTGTGATATGGTTTCATAATCATTAAGATGATCATGAAATACGATACTAAAGTACTCTCCCATCCTTTCAGATTTGAGAAACTTTTATCTTTCTGCCTAATTTGATTCTTCTCATTTGTTTTGTCATACATTGTAACCTTTCCAATGTTACAGAATTATACTTAACCTCATAAGTATAATCATATTTTCTAATCTTTAGTAAATCATGACAAATCAATCTTTGTGGTGGACATTGACCAGCACACACCCAATGTACCTAATTCCTTAGTCCTTCAATTGACTCACATATACATGTGATCAAACAATTAGTCTTAATTTTCAAAGATGAAAATTCTCATTCATCATACAATACAACTTGTATGATTCCAAGTTTCTGTCCAATTGAAACTTGGGTGATGAAAAACTTTCTTCATTTGGTAAATTCAGACACCACCACAAATGAAAGAATCAAATCCACTTTCCAATATTGCTATTACTGGAAACATATAAGCAACAATTTTCCACAGATGCCATTGTAAGGATATTTTTAAAATAAATAAAATTAAAACCCTTTTTTTCTTTTATTTTAAAACTTTACGGAAAAACTTATCCTTGCAATCCACATGAAAACCTTGTTGTTATCTATTCATAAGCAATATATTATTACTCTTAAGCAACAACTCAAAATTCTGATTACCGAACCATGCGATCGAAACCCACCTTCGCAATCAGAATCAACATATACTTACTTTAAGCTTCCCATCTTTTCTCTGATTCTTAAAAACATCAACATGAGACCCATTCACATTATGTAATAAGAATCTCCAAATAGGAACTTAATAGAGTTAGACAGTGGACTTTACCTGAAGTAGAGTGAAACCTCTTGACTTGATCAACCTTATGACTTTTCAGGTGAATAAGGCAGCTTCGCAACCAATGCCCCTTCCTTTTTCAACAAAACACATGGACCCTTTGGTAATGGCACATGAGACTATCTCATAATTTTCCTTTCTCTTTACTATTTGGTCAACCGAGTTGACTATAGCCGATCCTTTTCCATTGGGAAGATAAGTCATTTTCTAGATATCCAATGCTACCATTGTCAATGTCCATGTAGACTTGGGAAGTTGTTCTTTTAATCAAATTTGCTTTACTGGTGTTCCAAATCATTGCTAATGCCACAACACCAAGCAAATAGATAACATCATTAAGGGTCATGTCATAGTCCGTCTCATAATAGTCCCAAACAGACTCACTATGTTACTAAGAAGGAGATTGAACATCCAACTTTCACGGGACTTTGACACCCAACTCTCCCGGCTTGTCAATATGTGACTTTATCTCCAAGATGTGAGCATACATAGACTATGCTTGCCAATAGGGATTGAGTGACTTTAAACTTTTCAAGAACTTGTGGGTGAGGGAGAATAATTGGAGGAGGTGGAGGAAGTGAAGCATGATGTTGAGGGACACCATCTTCAAGAGATTTGGGAAGATCATAGTTATCTGAACCAAACATCTATAATGGGAGAAAATCAAGTTAGTTGATTCAAAGTCCTTAATATAACACCCAATATGAAATATTAAGGCTAGGACCCAACACAATATTTTATAATTTGGAAGAGGGATGCCGTAATCCAAGCTATAAAATATTTGAAGGTAGGCGAATGACGATTCACCAATTTCCATCATAAAAAACGAAATAATTTATTAGGTTTTAATTGGATTTGAAATTCTAGATCTTTTGAGATTCATTGAACTTTTCAATGGCATGTTTCAATCTCGAGTGTGCCCTCTCAAATTTTGTGACTGGGATGCCGAGGATCACAAAACAAGGTGTGAATAACCATACCAATTCACTTGGTACCCTTAATATTATCACCTAATCAATGTGCCGATTAACCACACACGCTCCATTGATCTATGACAAACATTAAGTCACCCTTCGTGATCCTTACTAGTCCAAGTTAGTGTGCCGGTTAACCACATACGCTCCACCAACGACTTGGTAAGGTACAAAGTGTGAATTCCATGGGCTAGCACCAAATTCACATTTTTCCTAAAGTAACTAAGATTGGGAATTAAATAAAAAATATTTAGTTACTTTATAATAATCATTATACTTTTAATGAGAATTTAAAGTCATTGTCCTACCCGTTCGGCTAACGACCCTCCACCAGTCAAGCAAGCGGTGGGTGAGAGTGGACACCCATTAAGTCGCCATTTTATAGGCAACAACCTTATACCCACCTTATAGACCGGCTTCGTGAATGAGGCCTACTAACAGTAAAACGACTTGTTCTTATCCATATATATAATAATTAACCATTAATGTTATAAATAGTATAAGGGTAGAATTTTAACTTTTAAAACTCTAGGATGTGGAATTAAAGTTTATTAAAGTGTGTGAAACTTTACAAATTCCAAAAGTTGAGGGCAAGTTTTGAAACTATTCAAAACTAATTAATTCCATGATTTATGTGTTTAAAGTAGTTTTAATCCAAAAACTCTTCAAGTTCCATAACTTGAGGACAAGTTATGGAAGACTTTAAACTAATAAAAGAATTACTTTTCTTTATTTTATAACTTATGGAATTAATTAAGGTTACACTTTACTTATATATTTATTAATGAAGTGACTCTTGAACCTCCATAACTTAAGGACAAGACTCTTCAATTTTTGTAACCATCCAAGACTTTTCATTTCATAACTTATGAATTAAAGGTTCATAAAATGAAGACTCTTCATTTTCATGTAACTTATGTGTTTTAAGTGTGTGTTAAAGAAAAGTGACCTTTGGATATCCATAACTTGAGGACAAATTATGGACTCCATTAAAACACATAAATGATCAAGAATTAATTCTAAACAATTCAGCAAATAATTCCTATCATCTTCTAAATTCATAAATACAGTGAATATAGTGAATACAGACCCCAGACAGTATCAAATGAATGATTCGTCTAGCAAGGTCTAAAACAGTGTGACTCCGAGAGTGGGTTCCAGCATATAGTGTAAATTGTTGGTGAAAAAGCATTACCTTAAGGCCATGAATTATAAGGTAACCTGGGATACTCGTAACCATACTAACCAACACTAGAGTACCTGACGCCCTACAAGCGTCTAGAGAATATGACATTTGTCACCCCTTGGCTTGGTAGGTCGTGGACTGTAGCTAGCAGTCAGGGTGCGGGGGTGTCAATCCCTTATAGATATATACACACAATGTCCGCTCTCCCTACAGGAGACTCTGGTTACCAACTAGACGACGGAGAAGGCCGTGTCCTGAAGATGCATCCCAAATAGTGGGTAGTGTGTTTCCAATACACTGTTGAACTAGAGGTAGAGACTCATAACTGAACTGACTAAAGTAATCCTATATGTCTATGCTTGTGTACATAATATATTGTTGGGTTTTGAGCATTCTAACACTTCCTAAGTGTACATGCAACCCTAAATACCTTGGATCTATGTTTTCTCTATTATATATGCAAATAAGAACTTCCAAGGTATTATCCTAATCTAGCATACAAAACAATAATGTAACAAGATAGAATACATACCTCTTGATGTAGAAAGTCTTCGTGAAGCTTGAGTGCCTAGTGCCCCAAGTGTGACACCTCAAATGGAATCACAATCATCAAAACACTTGGAATGATTTGAGAGAATTCTACACTTTTCAAAATCGGCTAGCCCTTTCTTCACTATCTCTAGTGGCCGATTTTTCCTCAATAATAAGATGCTTATATAGTTATACAATTAGTGAAAACCCTAATTGTCATGACTTTCCATTTCCTTGGATCCATGGGTTCAAATACACCATGGAGCATCCATGGACCATCCTATGGGTTTTAGCCCAACTTGATTATCCATGGAGCATTAGCCCACTATACAAGTATGGATGATTTACACAATCAACCCATATATTTAATTAGTCTTCTTTTGATCACTTAATTAATCCTAGATTAATTCTTGATCAATACTAATTAAATAATCTTATTATTCTTATTATTAATATACTAGAACTTATAATATATTAATAACCATAAGTGTCTTATTCCTCTCATTATAGTCTATCCAAGTGCATGATGGTATGCAACCCAAATGGACCATGCCGGGTCGGGTCAAGTCTTACCAATTATAGTTATGGACTTAGACATTAATCCAACAGTCTCCCACTTGGATAAGTCTAAAACTATTATTGCGTATGACTTCAGGAACCAACTGGCAATCGTAGCTCTCAAAAGCTTCTGTCGAACTCTGACCTTGTAGATGAACTCTGACCTTTGTCAGTGACTTGTCCATTAGATAAGGGATCATATATTCCTCCATTCTAGATATCATATGGACTGAGACATGGATTATAATCATTCTCTCTGTCCATTTGTTGTTTCCCGATTTCCGATTTATGACGACTGACTAATTGAACAAATCAAATCAGTCCTGGCCCGGCCGAGCACTTCCATTTGTCATCATCAAATCATCGAGGGGCCCACAGATATCGCTTTTATCCCGAAGGTAAAAGGAACGGATAAACTTCGACTCATATGGCTTGTTCTACTACTTGTTGAATCATACACAAAAGCACGTTTTATAGCACAGAGTTACCAAATGCGGTTTCGTGCAATTAATGTACTATCAACTCATAGTAACAACTCATATCTCTAGGTTTGAAGAATATAAGATATTATCGTCTCATGATCACTCGTGATAAAATCCATGAAGTGATTCCAATGAGCGCGGGTTGAATCCAATACTCAGAACTTATGAGCACTCATGATTGTTGTAGCCTTGTCCAACACCTTAGACCTCTACAACCCATCATGACAGTCTTAATTCATATCTACTTCCAAAATATGACCGACTGTGGATGGTTTGAATAACTTAGTCATTCCGGAAGAATAACCCAGTTTATTCGGGAAGTCAAAACATGCAAAGTGAAACACAATAATAATTGAATCCAATATGGTATCAACCCTTTGAACATAAATAAAACACCTTTTATTTATCACCATATGATTACACATTATTCATTATACACTGTTTCAGCTATCAACTTTATTCTTGAATTTAAAACAATAGTTGTCCCATGCTCCAAGCATGTACACTATGTTTTTTTTCAAAACACTAGTCATGCCACACACCAAGTATGCATACTATGTTTTTCTATGATCTTTACTTTGTGAACTAGATCAATTGAACATAACTTCAATGATTCTCTTTTCACACCCCCAAATCCTTACTGCAAATGCAAGAATTCCAAATTCATGCCATTTACTGAAATCTGTTAGATTCTAAACTTATATGCATTGATCCTCTTGTAATGATTATGCACAAAGTCAGAAAGACTTGACAACAATCATTACAGAGTATTCCAAAGGAGATCAGCTCCTTGGAAACATCCTTCTTGCATTAAGTTTCCTAATCTTAAACAGATTGAAAATTCTAACTTTGAAACATTTCCAGATTCCATTTTGACTATCACTTCTGAACAAGAGTTGCCTCCTTACAGACTATGTCAATATGGTCCTTCCAGAATTATCACTATACTTCCAATTGTCCTTGAGCAACCAATCTTTGGTAAACCTTAGATTGTCCTCGACAATTGTTTAATCCTTTTAGTCATATCCAGTTCTAAACCTTTTCCCTTCTTAATGCCCCAGGCATTTGGAAAATTTTAGAACGGATGAATATAGCACATGTAATCGATCCTATATCCGAAGCATATGGGACACGATTCATGATGTCTTACATAAAGACTAAACCAGTCTTTTGCTATAATATTTCCATTTCAATTTGCCAAGTTCTCATAATTCAGATTATGAAAAGGGATGCCGTAATCATAATCGAATTTTAGAACGCAAATAATGGACCCATATACAAAATTTCCTTATGTTGAGCCATTCCAACATGAAATTCATATATATCCTTGACTAAATGATTAAAACCTCACGATCTAAGCTTATAGATTTGAGATGAAGCATAATTTCCTCTCCCTTAATTATAGCAAAACAACTTTTTCCCAATTGAAACTTTTGTTTTCTATAATTAACATTGCTAACTTGCAATACTTATCATAATTATCATGCTCCCACTAACATGATGATTATTAGCATAACACTTATGCTCCCACTAGCTTTGACATGTACTCAGAAATCAGCTGGACAGTCTGAAATTTAGATTCATACACCCTTTCCGTAGATAGCTCACCTGTGTGTCTAAGCAATTTCAAGAACCATGAAAAGGGATACCGTAATCATAGTCTCAATTGCTTAGGCATTTGCCATTTCTCACAAGTCCATGTTAGTGTGCCGGGTAACCACACGCGCTCCACTAACGACTTTTGAAAATGCAAATAACACAATTGATATCTTCGTAAAATCTACTTAGTGAAAACGTTTCCTCACCATCATTTTCATGAATCGGAGAGAAACCTTATGACACTTAGATTTATATGGTGTATGAGTTCCTACCCATATGAATTTGTCAAGCCATAATCACAAGACAAAGATAATGACAAATTCAAAAGCATATGGATTGAACTCAATCTTAACTTCTTGCCACCTGGCAGCTCAAAGGCCTGCCATTGCTTCCAAGTTGTTATGCAACAAACTGAGAACTCTAAGAACTCATATGCAAAGCCAACTTTAACTGGAATGGGCACAGATATGTCAACACGATAGGTTATAAACCTCAAGTCGTGTGCTAGTGAAGAACTTGAGGTTTTATTCTTGATTATTTCTTGAGACTTTCAAGACCTTTAAGACTCCCACTGTCCTCTTGACATATAAGACTCCCTTGTCAAACATCCAAGAGATAGTGCGGATTCTAATCAAGAAAAACACTTTACCCAATTGGCCTAAGTTGGTCTTTGTTTTATCCAAAACATCACAACTTACCAATTTCAAATGTACAAGAGTAGAAAACTTTTACTCTTACATTTGACAAGTGTTTTAAACCTTCTTTAAGACATGTCACTCAAATGACAATCTTGGAGTATGACTCTAAGACTTGTATTGGAACGAAGTATGACTCATCTTCTTGATTTAACCATTTCAACAATTCAAGTTCCTCTTCTTAGTCATAAGAATGCACTAAGATTTCCTTAGAGAACTAATTTTGATATGGTTTCTTAATCATTAATATGATCACAAAACTGATACTAAAGTACTCTCCCATCTTTTCAGATTTGAGAAACTTTTATCCTTCTGCCTTATTTGATTCTTCTTATCGGTCTTTTGTGGTGGACTTAATCAGTGCACAAGAATTTGTACTCGATCCCTAAGTCCTTTACTTGACTCACACATCCATGTGAACAAGTAATTAGTCTTAATTTTCCAAAACTTGAAAGTTCTCATTCATCATGCTATACAACTTGCATGATTCCAAGTTCCGGTCCAATTGAAACTTGGGTGATGAGAATCTTTCCTTATTTGGTAAATTTAGACATTACCACAAATGAAAGAATCAATTTCATACTTCCACTCTTGCTACTAATGGAATCTTATAAGCAACAAAAATTTCCACAGATGCCATTGTAAGGATATTTTAAAATAAATAAAATCAAAAATTTCCTTTTATTTTAAAACTTTGCGGAAAAACTATCCTTACAATCCATATGAAAACTTGTTGTTATCTATTCCTAAGCAATATCTCATAACTCCTAAGAAGTAGCTCAAGAATCCGATTTTTCAAACTATGCGATAGAAATCCATCTATGCGATCAGATTCAGCATATTCTTCCTTTAAGTTTCTTCACTTTCCTTTGATTCTTAAACCATCACCATGCAACCCGGTCACATCATGTATCAAGAATCTCAGAATAGAAACTTAACAGAGTTAGATAGTGGATTTTACCTGAAGTAGAGTCAAACTTATTGACTTTAACATCCTTAGGTAAATTTGGCAGCTTCGCAACCAATGCCCTTTCTTTGGCAATACAAACATATGGACCCTTTGATAATGGTACACAGGACTATCACAGACTTAGCTTTTCTCTTTACCATTTGGTCAACCGAGTTGACTATAGCCGATCCCTTTCCATTGGGAAGAGAATGCTTTACTGGATATCCAATGTCATCATTGTCAATGTCCATAAAGTTTTAGGAAGTTGATCTTAACAAATAGATAAGATCATTAAGGGTCTTGTCATAGTCTTTTTCATAGGTGTTCCAAAAGAACTCACTATGTGACTTAGAAAGTAGTTGAACCACCAACTTTCTCAAGACTTTGACACCCAACTCTCCCGGCTTGTCAATATGTGACTACATCTCCAAGATGTGACCACACCTAGACCTTGCCTTGCCAATAGGGCCTGAGTGACCTTAAACTTTTCAAGAACTTGTGGGTTAGGGAGAATAATTTGAAGAGGTGAAGAAGTATGATATCCATGGGACATCATCTTCATTAGGAAACCTTGTTTCAAGAGATTTGGGAAGATCATAGGTGTCTAAACCAGACATCTTTTGGGAGATATTCAAGATAGTTGATTTAAAGTCCTTAATATGACACCCAATATGAAATATTAAGGCTAGGACCCAACAAACTATTTTATAACTTAGAAGAGGTATGCCGTAATCCAAGCTATAAAATATTTGAAGGTAGGTGAATGACGATTCACCAATTTCCACCAAGATAAACGAAATGTATTATTAGGTTTTAATTGGTTTTGAAACTCCTAGATCTTTGAGATTCATTGAACTTTTCAAAGGCATGTTTCAATCTCGAGTGTGCCCTTCAGGTTTTGTGACTGGGATGCCGAGGATCACAAAACAAGGTGTGAAGTAACCATTCAAATCACTTGGTACCCTTAATAAATTACCCCTCAATCAATGTGCCGGTTAACCACACACGCTCCATCGATACTATGATAAATATTAAGTCACCCTTTACCTACCTTGTTAAGTCCAAGTTAGTGTGCCGGTTAACCACACACGCTCCACTAACGACTTAGACAAAGTGTAAAGTGTAATTTCATGGGTTAGCACCTTATTCACATTTTTCCTAAGTAACTAAGATTGGGTATTATTAAGAGTTTAGTTACTTAGTATTATCATTAATACTTTTAATGAATGAGAATTATAGTCTTGTCAAACCCGTTCGGCTAACGACCCTCCACCGGTCAAGCAAGCGGTGGGTGAGAGTGGACACCCATTAAGTTGCCATTTTATAGGCAACAACCTTATACCCACCTTATAGACCGGCTTCGTGAATGAGGCGTACTAGCGGTAAGACTGACTTTACTCTTATACATATATATATTATTAACTTATAATATTATAAAGTATAAGGGTTGAATTTTAACTTTTAAAATTCTAAGGGCTAACTTGGAATTAAAGTATTCATAAGTGAAAACTTTACAAATTCCAAAACTTGAGGGCAAGTTTTGAAACTATTCAAAACTAATTAATTCCATAACTTATGTGTTTAAAGTAGTTTTAATCCAAAAACTCTTCAAGTTCCATAACTTGAGGACAAGTTATGGAAGACTTTAAACTAATAAAAGAATTAACTTTTCTTTATTTTATAACTTATGGAATTAATTAAGGTTACACCTTTTTTTTATTTTTATTTCATTTTATTAAATGAAGAGACTCTTGGTCCTCCATAACATAAAACCATTTAATTAGAACTAGACTCTTCATTTTTTGTAACCTTTGCCAATTTTTTATGAGTTTTATGATTCTTAAATGTGACTTTTCATATAACTTGATGACAAGTTACAAAAACACATTTTAGAATCAATTCTTAGATTAATTTGGATTAAAACCAACTATCACATAATTTTATTCATTAATCTAAATTCACTCATAAAACAAGGTAACACAAAAAAACTTTTGGTGATCCATAACTTATTCTTAAGTTATGGAATCCTTTAAAACATTAACACCAAATTTTGTAACTCCAAAAAAAACTTTGAATCAATTTTTTTTTAAAACCTTTTCATATCCATAACTTATGGAGGTTTCAAAAAATAAAACTCTTTAGATCAAACTTTTAAAACTAATAAAATAATCATATTATTTTATCTTTTATTAAATTTGACCTAATTCAACTCATAAAGCAAATTATTCAAATTTTACAAATAATTAGTTTTTCACAAGAACAAGTAATTATCTTAAAATTTGACGAACTTCATGTTTTTTTTTCTTTTTTTTTTCAACTTTGAAAATAAAATATTTGCATCAATATAACAGAAAACAACCCGTGGCTCTGATACCACTGTTGGGTTTTGAGCATTCTAACACTTCCTAAGTGTACATGCAACCCTAAATACCTTGGATCTATGTTTTCTCTATTATATATGCAAATAAGAACTTCCAAGGTATTATCCTAATCTAGCATACAAAACAATAATGTAACAAGATAGAATACATACCTCTTGATGTAGAAAGTCTTCGTGAAGCTTGAGTGCCTAGTGCCCCAAGTGTGACACCTCAAATGGAATCACAATCATCAAAACACTTGGAATGATTTGAGAGAATTCTACACTTTTCAAAATCGGCTAGCCCTTTCTTCACTATCTCTAGTGGCCGATTTTTCCTCAATAATAAGATGCTTATATAGTTATACAATTAGTGAAAACCCTAATTGTCATGACTTTCCATTTCCTTGGATCCATGGGTTCAAATACACCATGGAGCATCCATGGACCATCCTATGGGTTTTAGCCCAACTTGATTATCCATGGAGCATTAGCCCACTATACAAGTATGGATGATTTACACAATCAACCCATATATTTAATTAGTCTTCTTTTGATCACTTAATTAATCCTAGATTAATTCTTGATCAATACTAATTAAATAATCTTATTATTCTTATTATTAATATACTAGAACTTATAATATATTAATAACCATAAGTGTCTTATTCCTCTCATTATAGTCTATCCAAGTGCATGATGGTATGCAACCCAAATGGACCATGCCGGGTCGGGTCAAGTCTTACCAATTATAGTTATGGACTTAGACATTAATCCAACATATATAACTAATGAATCAAACGACCTTCGGATGGACATCCGATCCCACCAGACCACATCTCAACGAAGAAAAGGAAATAGGGCGGACAAGCCTTCCTAAGTCCTTCAATCATTATTTATATGCATCTATACAAACACTGACATACATCTAACTACGTTTGAGTGTGTAACAGTGGAATCATATCGTGAAGTATAAGCGTTCAGTGTGGAATAACCGAATCGTGATGTATAGACGTACAGTGTGGAATAACCGAATCGTGATGTATAAACGTACAGTGTGGAATAACCGAATCGTGATGTATAAACATACAGTGTGTAATAATCGAATCGTGATGTATATACGTACAGTGTGGAATAACCGAATCGTGATGTATAAACGTTAACCAATATAAGTGTATCACGAAGTGGAAACGACAACAGGTGAAGTAAGAGCGCTTAAAAGGTATAAGCTACTACAAGTATAAGCGAAGTAGAGGCAATAACAAGTATAAACGCATCACGAAGTGAATGCATTATCAAGTAGGAACTTTAACTAAGAATGAGTATCAAAACATTGAAGAAAACCTTTATTCTTGAGAAAATCGCGACAGGGTATTCTTTTGTAACATAAGTTGGAAAACCTTTAGAAATTCTTTGGGAAACTTTTCATAAACCAGTTTAAAATGAACTTTGATAAAACAGTATAGGTAAGAGTTTTGAAACACGTGAAAACCTTTTAGAAAACCATTTACTGTGTCCTACTTGGTAAAACGGTTACAGTGTGGTAAATCCTTGTGCATGCGGGTTATCAATCACATGTGATTGATATGATAACTGGCATGTTTAACTTGTATTCCCCCCCTATAAAACATGTAAAAACATTTAAAACGTTCATTCAGGGGTATGAACTCACCTGGTGTAAGTGGATCCAACGAAGGCGTTGGTTGGGTGCTCGGTGTCAAGTAAGGACTTGGACACACTTAGAGACCTATTTACATATGATAACATATGTTTACATACAATTAGTATATATAATACCAATTAAACAAGTGTACGCATCCTAAAGAGTGGAAAACACTTGGTTAAGTGTTTGGGGTGTCCCGGGTAACAACTAAGGGCTAGAATGGCTTAGAAATGGAGTTTACTCTCCAAGAGTAAACTCTATACTTAGTGGTTACGGCCCTGGGACAACTCCCATGAGTTTACGACCATAAACTCATGGTGAGGGTGTTCTAGGATGCTAAAATGTCTCATATCAATTGTGGGATTTTCCTAGGTCCAAATATAAAAGGTGTGAATGGATTTAAGGCTTCACATGGACCATTGAGGAGTTTACGGCCCTAAGCAAGGGAGATTATGGCCGTAAGCTCCTATACACTCATTCTTTTGGTGTTTTCAAGTCTTAAATGGTAGAGGATAAATCCTAGGTACTTTTCCAAGTCGAATGAAGGAGTTTGGGCACCATTTGGGCATTAAATGGGAGTTTACGGCCCATGAACCACCTCTATGGGAGTTCACGGTCGTGAACTCCTATCCCTTTGGTTTTATTGAAGTTTAAGGCCCTTGGTTCAATTCTATTGATTTATAATGAAGTATGAGGCCATTTGGGGGGTTAAAACCATCATTTGGTGAGGTTTGGGGGTGTTTACGGCCTAAGCACTTGCTTGAGCCATAAAATCCTTTTTACCCCTCATTTCTTAGTGTTTAATTGTTCTAAACCCGAAATAGCATGTCCCTAATTTATGTCTTAAGCCTAAGGGTGGTTTGGGAGTGTTTTTGGGGCATTTTGCAAGGATTAGAGGTGTTTACGGCCTAAGCATGTGCATGGGCCGTAAACTCTCTTTTATGCCCTAAAACTAATTTTTTTATGCTTCAAACACTCCTAGGCTAAATCCTCAATTAGTTTCCAAGCTTTTAGGGACAAATTTGGGTCATTTTGGCCTCTTATTAGGGGTTTACGGCCTAAGCATGCTCTTAGGCTGTGAACTCCTTTTCAACAGCTTCTAAGTTCGATTTTTGGGCTATAACAACAAGTCATGATGTTTAGAATAGGTTAGGGTAAAGAGACTTACGTTTAGGAGGCGGAAATTCGCGGTTTTGAGTCGAAAACGGGTTTTATGAGAGAGAGTATAGAGAGAGAGAGAGTGTAAAGGGGTGGAATGAAGTCCATTCCCCCTTATATATGGGTTGAAGTTGGAGCTCAGTGGAAATCTACCCGATACTGCCGTTATACGGGGCTTTTGGTCGCACCCGATTTAGGTGGTCGTAATAAAATTTTAACTTTTTCCAAATAAATGGAAATGTAATTTTTACATGTATTTACTTATTTCATTACATCTATAACGACATTAATATAAATAAATAAAACATTTATTTATTTGGCGACCTCTAATTAACGGAATTTTTATAAAATGGAATATTCCGTTAACGGTAACGGGGTAATGTAACGGAATAACTTTGGGTTGTCACACAAGTCTTAAGAAGGTTTATAACATTCATCAAATGTGGAAAGTTGTGATGTCTTGGATAACACAAAAACCAACTAGGACCAATTTTATGAAGTGTTTTGTCTTGATAAAAACTACACTAACTCTTGAATATTCGTTTTTTAAGAAATGTTCATTAACAAAAGAATCTTACATGTCAAGGAGTCAGTGGGAGTCTTAATGGTCTTGAAAAGTTTCAAGAACTAATCAAGAATAAACCTTATCGATCATCATTAGCACACAAGTTGAGGTTTTGACATTATCTTGTTTCTGTGCCGTTCCAATTGAGTTAATTATGCATGTGAGCCCTATGAGTTCTCATTTGAATGCATAAAACGCAAGGACCTTGATCAATGAAAAGTACATTGATAGGAAAGGGTGAGCTGCATAACTACTTGGAAGACATGGTGGGCAGCCATGTTACCATGAGGCAAGAAATCAAGATTGAGAAGGTTCAATCCATATGAGTTTGAATTTGTCATAAACTTTGGTTTTAACAAATTCACATGGATAGGAACATATACACCATTAAAATCGAAGTATCATAAGATTTCCTCCTTCATTAAAATGACTGTGAGTAAATGCTTTCACTAAGAAAGATTTTAAGAAGATAGTGATTGTGAAATTGTATTCTCGAATTCGATTATGGTTACAGTATCCCTTTCCATGATTCGAATTGTGGGATTTGGCAATTAGTCTGAATTGTTTAAGACACACATATGAGCTATCTAAGGCAAAGGTGTATAAGTTTATGAAGCCTTGATAAAAGATTATCAAAGCATTGGGTATTAGAAATATGAACTTAAAGAAATTCAATAAAGCATTGTTTTCTGAAAGTTTAGCTGTTTCTGAATACGTGTCAAAGCTAGTGGGAGCATAAGTGTTATGTTGATAATAATCATCACGATAGTGGGAGCATAAAAGTTTTGCTGGTATGATTATTAAAGCAAGTATTGCAAGATAGCAATATTAATTATAGAAAACAAGAGTTATACTTTGCGAAGTCGTAAAGGTTGAATAGTTGTTTTGCTATAATTAAGGGAGAGAATATTATGCTTCATTTCAAAACTAAAGGCTTAGGTTATGGAATGTTAATAAACTTAGTCAAGGATACATAGTGGGTTCTTAAATTTCAATTATGATTACGGCATTCCTCTTCATAATTTGAATCATAAGAACGTGACACATAAGATATTATGGCAGAAGATTGATAAAGTATCAAATCTTTATGTAAGACATTATGCATCGTGTCCCATACGCTTCGGGTATAGGATATATTGCAAATGATATAATATTTCACCATTCTAAAATTTTCCAAATTTCTAGCGCATTTAGAGGGAAATAGGACTAGAATCGATTTTGACTAAGATAATTAAACAACTATCAAAGGATGATCCAAAGCTTGCTAAGGATTGGTCGTTTGTGAGTAGTTGGAAGTATGATATTAGATGGAGCATATCGACATTATTATGAATAGATAAGAGTCTATTAAGAATAAGTTGTCATATGGTAAGTATGGAAAGGTTTCCATATTGGGAGTTGGATATTAAGAATCTATGTCTAGATTAGAAACTTTTATGCAAGAAGGATGTACTTTGGAAAGAAAAACATTGAACATACAAAATCTTAGTGAACATTAAAAATTGCATTTTGAGCTCTAATTTGTGCTCTTGTTAACACACCAAAATTAGAATTACTGTTGGGTTGTGTTTTATATGTTGCGTCTATTGGGCTCGTTAGCTAGTCCATTTTTGTATCTCCGGTATGGGCCTGTCCATCCGTGAGTTTAGTAGGGTTTATTATAAATATAGGTGCTTGCATGCGTCTTAGGTTAACGATAGAATAAAACGATCAGAGCATTATTCAAAATTTTATTATTATCGTTCTTGTAACCCGAAATCCTCTACAGCAGAAGTTCTTAGTCGAGCTCTGCTGAGGATTGTTTGATCTAATCATTCAACATATTTTGATCCACTCTTGTCTTATTTATTGTTTTGTGTTCATCGCAATACCTGTTACAAAGATCTAATCAATCTTCTCGTTTGTTTTATAACTTATCAATTGGTATCAGAGCAGGAGGCTGTGTAATTCATACACATCTTTTCTGTGAAAAAGGTTGCGATTAGGGTTATTCCGCATTAACTAATATTTATTGAGCCGTCATCCCATAATTGACGTGACTCAACATTTATTCATTTCACCCTAATTTAATATATTACAAGTCTGATCTTTTAAACAGGTTATTGGATCAAGCATGGATGAGCCATAATCAAATCCCATTAACATCTCAAACAGCATTGGATCAACGACGAAGATTCCCATCCTTTACACCCATGATTACGAAGTCTGGGCACATCACTTTGAAGATTATATCATTGGATCTGAGGACAACGGATATCTTATTTGGGAAGCATTAGTGTCTGGACCATTCGCTCATTCAGCAACATCTAGAATCATTAAAACTCAGAAAGAGTATAATGATCTGTTGAAAGAGGTAAAAGATATTGCCCAAGATGAAAAAGATAAATTTTAGTGCAATATTAAAGTGTTGAGAGTAATCAGATTCGCTCTTCAATCTGATACTTTCAGGCTAGTGAGTTCGTGCAGCACTGCTAAAGAAATATGGGATAGGCTGCGAGAGTTATATTCCACAGACGAAGATCTCGAGCATTCCATTCAAACCTTACTTTTGTCCGAGTTTGGTGAATTCAAGCAGAGTCCTGAAGAAACTGTAACTCAGACGTTCAATCGCTTCAATCATCTTCTTAGTAAGATGATTAAACATGATATTGAAAGGAAGTTGATTGAACAAAAGGTTATGTTTTTAAACGGTCTTAGATCTGAGTGGAGAGCCGTTGTGTCCACAGTTAAAGCACATGAGCAATTCAAATCTTACTCATTGGCAAAGCTGGTAGGGATTTTGAAATCCCAAGAAAAGATTGTCTTGCAGGAGAAAAATGTGGTTTCAAGCTTGGGATCATTGGCCTTTCTGTCCAAAAGCAAAGGTGTGATGGAAGATGAAGACCTTAACTTAGAGGACTATGACCTTACCTCTGAAGACTATTGTAACAGCCCGGATTTCCAGGTATCTATATTGTTTATGATTTTGGTGTTTTGAGAGGGGACTCGGTGAGTTGGAGCTCAGACTCGCCGAGTAGGGACGCGATTCTGGACGCGGGATTCGCCTGAAATCGGCGAGTCCAGGATATGGACTCGGCGAGTCCGCGCTGTTTAATGAAACCCTAATTTCTCGGGTTTAGGACCTATTTAAAGGGCCTTATGGCCTTCATTTGTACCTAGCAGTCCATAGAGAGAAACCCTAGAGTGCTGTAGCGATTTGAGAGAGAGAGGAAGCATTTCTTGACCTTTGTGTGTTGTTTAGCAAAGAAGAGGGAGGTTCTAGCCAAGAGGAAGCAAAGGAGGTTGCTATTCTGTGGACTTGAAGCTTAGATCATCGATCTAAAGGTATGAATTCGGCTCATCTTCTGTTTTGTGAAGTATATTTGGGTTTAGGGTTTCTTGTGGCCTTTGTTGGGTTGATTTGATGGCCAAATAGTCCCTTGCTAGTGATGAGGCTTTAGATCTGGATCCATAGAGGTTCAGAGAGCCTCATTCATCAAGCTTTATGAAGAACAATGGAGGTTATGACCTTGAGTTGTGATATTTGTTGATAATTCTGCATATATGGACACATAGAGGTTGTATGTACACCAAGTTTGGGGCTTTACGTGGTGAATCAGTCTAGGAAGGCCAGATCTATGAATTGATGGAACAGATCTGACCTTAGAAGCGAGTTTGAGTGATTGCATGGCATGGACTCGCCGAGTCCGATGAGCAGACTCGGCGAGTAACTTGAAGATTTCCTTGGATCGGCCAGTGAGTGGTCCAGTCGAGTCATGGGTTGACTCAGTGAGTCAGGGCGAGTTAGGGAAGGGTGGTCAAGAGGACTGAGTCGAGCTGGGACTCGCTGAGTTGTTCTTGAGACTCGACGAGTTGAGTCGGGGTGGCCCCGCGATTCTTCCAGGTGGAACTTGTCGAGACAGGGAGAGTACTCGACGTGTAAGAAGGGAATCCTATAGAGTTGGTGAAAACGTCTAGACTCGCCGAGTTGCCCTCGTGCACTCGCCGAGTCCGGTCAAAGTTGACCGTTGACCGTTGACCGTTGACCAGAGTTGACCTGTGTTGACTTCTTAGGGATTGTCAACCTTAGAGATAAAAAGTGTTAATTAGAGACATATGATGTTATAGGAGGATTATAGCTCGGAGGATCGGGCACGAGGGATTTCAGGATTTGTGAGTCATCGAGATACGCGAGGTGAGTCTTCTCACTATACTTTACCTTGAGTAGGTAACCAGAGTTATGTGATAGAGTATTGTATGCTATATGTTGTACTGCATTATTTCTATGTGATTATGCTGTGCATGTTTACAGAGTTGGAACCGGAAGGTTTCTAGAGTTAGAACCTAAGGGTTCACAGAGTTTGGGTGCACGGACCCATAGAGTTATAGCCTCGAGTGGCTAAGATGTGTTTTATGTGTGGTATTTTGGGGAACTCACTAAGCTTTGTGCTTACAGTGTTAGTGTTATTGTTTTAGGTACTAGCGATGACCGTGGGAAGGCGCCGGCTTGATCCGTACACACGCATGGGATTTTGTTATACTTGTGATATTGGGATTTTGTATAATGTAAATTGGGATTTAAACTTGATGATTTTATGAAAAGCTAATGGGAAATGTTTTTATAAATTGTGAAAAATTATTTTGAAATTTACGGTGTTACAAGTTGGTATCAGAGCCTTGGTTTGAGGGATTCGAGTACACCTTCGGGTGTATTTGAACTCAAACCGAGGATTTGTGATGTATTTACAAAAAGAGTAAAAGATTTTTGAAAAACGCAGAGCAAGAGATGTGTGTACGATCAGTTAGCGCCCGAACGGTGATTTCCCAAAATACCTTTATATTATGTGATAGTGATATTGATATGATGTATCTGCATGCTAGAGTAGGCTAGGTATTGATATTAGGACTAGAGTGGCCTGATTTGTGATGCCTTAGCCTAGGGAGAGGTGAGCTGCTATGAGATGCTTGAGTGTGAGTAGGTAGCAGCGAGGGGCTTATGAGAGATGTATTAGAGAGTGGTCTACGCATGATAGAGTACTTGAGACTTGGGATCCGAAGAGGAGGACTTGGAGTGTATTCTGGTGCGGTGCGGACAGTAGTATTGGGCCCGTACTACTGGAAGCACCGGAGCGGTGTGCAGCCCAAGTAAGAATCTTTGGAATACCAAGAATCAAAGAGGAAAGAGTTATCGAGTGAGAGTATGCTCGTGTGGATTCTGATTTTTGTATGTTGTATTTCAGAGGTAGATCATGGTGAGGACACGTTTGATGCCCGAGAGCAGTGGTACCAGTGAGGAGGAGATCCGCCGGATCATCCAGGAGGAGGTGGCTGCGGCCATCAGGGCGGAGATACCAGAGATGTTTGGGTCTATAAAGACCACACTGATTGAGACGTTTGATGAGCGTTATGCCGCTCTTTTTGAGGCTGCTGTTGCAGCGGCTACCGCAGCGATTGCTGCTGCGAGGCCGCAGGGTGGTGATGCGTTGCTGTTTCGGGAGTTCCGCAACACCAAACCACCAGAGTTTGATGGGACTCAGGATTCGGTGGCAGCTATGAGGTGGATATCTGATATTGAGGGGTGTTTCTTCACTTGCTCTTCTCCTGAGCATTTGAAGGTTCGGTTCGCGCTGAACCAGCTTCGCTTGGGAGCGAAGGACTGGTGGAAGTTTGTGACGGCGCACTATACGCCTGCTGAGCTTTCTGTGGTGACCTGGGAGAGGTTCACTACCATGTTCCGGGATGAGTACGTTCCCCAGGTGGAGAAGGAGCGTTTGGCACAGGAGTTTCTGACCCTCAAGCAGGGTACTGAGTCAGTTACAGCGATCACGAGGATGTTCCATGAGAGGGCGATGTTCTGCCCTGAGCACGTGTCCACTGAGCAGGCACGTATGAGCCGCTACTTGAGCATTTTGAGGCGGGATATTCGGGAGTTCGCTGCGAACTCCTCGTACCAGACATTTGCTGATCTTCAGGCAAATGCCCGGAAGAGGGAGATTGAGCTTGAGACTCAGGCCAGGGAGGAGGCGGAGTCTCAGGGGAGGGATCGGCGACCGGCACAGTCTCAGCCGGCAGCCAAGCGGGCCAAGCCCGTTGATCCCAAACCAGGGAGCCAGAAGAGCCGCACTTGCGGAAAGTGCGGCAAAGGTCATGATGGAGTTTGCCGAGCGGGATCTTGCTACAAATGTGGCAAGGAGGGGCATATGGCCAAGGACTGCCCCAAGGGGTTTGTAGTGTGTTTTCACTGCAACCAGACTGGACACCGGAAAGCCGAGTGTCCGCAGTTGCACGGAGCATCTCAGGGATCTGCTCCTGCCGCCATCAGAGCTACAAAGAGTCGGCCTGTGAAGGCCGAGGCGCCGAGAGCTCGAGGGAGAGCTTTCCAGCTAACTGCGGAGGAGGTCCGCGCTGCGCCCGATGTTGTGGCTGGTATGTTTCCTTTCATGTATTTATTTTGATGTTGAGATATTATGCTTATATTATGTTATGCGTAGGTACTTTCCTTGTGAACTCTGTACCTGCTTTAGTGTTATTTGACTCGGATGCGAGTCGGTCTTTTGTATCTTTGGCCTTTAGTCAGCATATCAGTGTTAGTCGTGAGGCATTGAGTCGGCCTCTGAGAGTTTCCATAGCTGACGATAGAGTGATTTGTGCCACGGAGGTTCTCCGGGGATGTGTATTAGAGATTTTCGGGGTTGAGTTTCCGATTGATCTGGTTCCTATTGCGATGGGTGATGTCTGTGTCATTATGGGCATGGACTGGTTGAGCCGATTCGGTGTAGTTATCGACTGTGAGCGTTAGCTGGTGACCATACGAGACCCTAGTGGGGGAGTTCTTTCAGTATACGGTGAGGGTACTCGTTCAGGATCAACTTTTTGTTCGGCCGCTAGGGCGAGGCAGTGTCTACAGCAGGGCTGTAAGGGTTTTGTGGCGTATGTGATGGATACGCGGGTGGCTTCCGAGAGACCGAGTTCAGTTGAGGAGGTTCCGGTGATGCGTGAGTTTCCAGATGTTTTTCCCGAGGAGTTACCGAGTGTGCCTCCTGTGAGGCAAGTGGAGTTCAGTATTGATTTGGTTCCGGGGGCCGCACCTATCGCTAAGGTGCCTTATCGTCTTGCACCTCCAGAGATGCAAGAATTATCCTCGCAGCTTCAGGAGCTGCTGGGGAAGGGGTTTATTCGGCCGAGCAGCTCACCATGGGGAGCGCCTATCCTGTTCGTCAAGAAGAAGGATGGTTCACACCGGATGTGCATTGACTACCGGGAGTTGAACAAGCTGACGGTCAATAACCGTTACCCGTTACCGAGGATCGACGATTTATTCGATCAGTTGCAGGGAGCATCTTGGTTCTCCAAGATCGATTTGAGGTCGGGATATCATCAGGTGAGAGTGCGGGATGAGGACGTCCAGAAGACAGCGTTCAGGACGCGATATGGGCATTATGAGTTTGTGGTGATGCCTTTTGGGCTCACCAATGCCCCGACGGTGTTCATGGATCTCATGAACAGGGTATGCAGGCCGATGTTGGATCGGTTGGTGATTGTATTTATCGATGACATTCTGGTATATTCAAGATCTAGAGAGCAGCATGAGGAACATTTGAGGGAGGTCCTTGGGGTTTTGAGATCGGAGAAGCTTTATGCAAAGTTCTCCAAGTGTGATTTCTGGTTGCGGGAGGTCCAGTTCCTAGGACATGTTGTTAACCAGGAAGGGATTCTGGTCGATCCGGCCAAGGTTGAGGCGGTGATGAGTTGGGAGGTGCCGAAGTCACCATCTGAGATCAGGAGTTTCCTTGGGTTGGCAGGGTATTATCGGAGATTTATCAAGGATTTCTCCAAGATCGCAGTGCCACTCACCAGATTGACCCGGAAGGGTGTTGCATTCTCATGGGGTCCCGAGCAGCAAACCTCCTTTGAGACACTTCGCCAAAGGTTGTGCGAAGCCCCGGTATTAGCTCTCCCGAAAGGGATGGAGGATTTTGTAGTATTTTGTGATGCATCGATCTTGGGGCTGGGAGCGGTGTTGATGCAGAGGGGTCATGTGATAGCATATGCATCGAGGCAGCTGAAGCCTCATGAGACGAGATATCCCACGCATGATCAAGAGCTGGGGGCAGTAGTGTTCGCCCTCAAGATTTGGTGTCACTACTTGTATGGGGTTCGGTGTACGATATACACGGACCATAAGAGTTTGAAGTACTTGATGGATCAGCCCAACCTAAATATGCGACAGAGGAGGTGGTTGGATGTGGTCAAGGATTATGATTGTGAGATCCTGTACCACCCAGGCAAGGCTAATGTGGTAGCCGATGCGTTGAGCCGCAGGGCGGAGAGCACACCACTGCGAGATGTATGTTTGAGGTTGACCGTGATAGCTCCGGTATTGGATGCCATTCGTGGGGCACATGCCGAGGCTGTGCAACCGGGGATGCAGAAGAGGGAACGAGTCGTTGGTTTGGTTTCAGAGTTCGTTACGGATGGTCGAGGGCTTATGACTTTTCTGGGTCGGATTTGGGTACCGTTTGTGGGCGGTATGCGTGCTATTTTGATGGAGGAGGCTCATCGGTCGAAATTTTCGATCCATCCGGGGGCCACGAAGATGTATTTGGATTTGAGGAAAGAGTATTGGTGGCCCTGTATGAAGAGGGACGTCGCCTGGTTTGTTGAGAGGTGCTTGACCTGCCGCAGGTTTAAGGCCGAGCACCAGAGACCGCATGGCAAGTTGCAGCCATTGGAGGTTCCCGAATGGAAGTGGGAGCAGATCACTATGGATTTCATCACCAAATTGCCGAGGAATGCCAGAGGAGTTGATGCAATTTGGGTGATTGTGGACAGGTTGACGAAGAGCGGTCACTTCCTCGCCATCAGTGAGAGTTCTTCAGCGGAGAAGTTGGCGGAGATATATGTGAGAGAAGTGGTATCTCGGCATGGGGTGCCGATCTCGATTGTTTCGGACCGTGATGTGCGTTTCACTTCCAGATTCTGGAAGAAATTTCATGAGGAGTTGGGTACTAGATTGCATTTCGGTACCGCATATCATCCCCAGACAGATGGCCAGAGTGAGCGGACGATTCAGACGCTTGAGGACATGCTTCGAGCATGTGTGTTAGATTTCGGGGGTAGCTGGGATGCGTATTTGCCCTTGGCAGAGTTTTCCTACAACAACAGCCATCATTCGAGCATTGGTATGCCACCCTTTGAGCTGTTGTATGGTAGGAGTGTTGAAATAGTGTCTAAGGCTGTAACTATATTAGTCAAGTATTTGATCTGGTTGTGCATAGTCCTTTTGGGTTGCCTTCACCATAACAACTTGATAGGATGATTTAATAAGAGAGAGTAAATATTATTAATATATTATGGGAATAACATAATGAATAATATATTGTTATTTGATTAATATAAGTCATAGAATTAATTAGAATTAATTTGGTGACTTAAAGAGATTAATTAAATAAAGGGGTATAAACTGTCAATTGTTTGATAGTTAAACTTTAGACTGTAAATCCATTTGGATATGCTATGGACGGATTCTAGAGGCTATAGGATAGCTAAAATCGTCCATTGGAGTTATCTGGGAATGGATTTGGATAGCCTTAAGAGAAGATTATCTGATAGGGACTTATCTGTAATCATTAAGGAGTCTACAAGTATAAATAGACCCTATGGCTGATGGAATTCGACACCTAACCTAAAGTAAGGAACCTCTGGTCGAAATTCCTCCCCTATCTTCCTTGCTATTGGTGTTTGTAAGCCATTAGAGGAGTGACATTTGTGACTCTAGAAGCTCCAAGACCTCAAGATCAACAAGGAACTCAAAGGTATGATTCTAGATCTGTTTCAATGTTGTTATTTAACCTAATTAGTAATTAGAAGTCTTGGATTCAAAGCATGTTTATTAGAAAGCCTAGATCCGAGCATTAGGGTTTTGCATGCGCACATAGGAAAGATCTTATGGCTAAAACCCATCAGTGGTATCAGAGCCTAGCTTGGTTTTCTTTAAATTGTTGCTTGATTAACTGAAACAAACCTGCAAAATTCGATTTTTAGGTTTCTGAGTCATGGACTCGGCGAGTTCCAAGGTGGACTCGGCGAGTAGGCCTGACTCGGCGAGTCCCCTTGTGCACTCGGCGAGTCCAGGCGTCAGGAATGGCCACATTCAGGATTTCTTTGTAATTATCTTATCTAAACTTTCTATAAACTAATTAGATCAATGTTAATTCGTTTTTCTGATAAATATAACTGCAATCTTGATCTAATTAAAGATATTTATCATATAATAAAATATTTAATTTCCTTATATGATAATTAATTAATTATTTTGATTATTTTGGTAATTATCTTAAAAGAAATCTTGAATAAATCAAATATAGATAATTAGGATATTAATTGTTAATTGGAATTATTTGTTATTTGATCCTCCATGTTTTAAATGTTTAAAACTTGCCCTCAAGTTTTGAAATTTATATTTATGATTAAAAGTTTTAATTTAGACAACTGAAATTTCAAAACCCTAGATTTTAAAAGGTTTAAAATACAACCCTATACTAATATGATATTACTAGTATAATATATATATGTATGACTAAATGCTAGTCTTACCGTTAGTAGGCCTCATTCACGAAGCCGATCTATAAGGTGGGTATAAGGTTGCGGCCTATAAAATGGCGCTTAATGGGTGTACACTCACACCCACCGCTTGCTTGATTGGTGGAGGGTCGTTAGCCGAACGGGTAGGATAGGGCAACCTCATCCTCTCATTAAAAGTATAATAAGAAATATAATGTAACTTCACATATTTTAAAATTTCCCAATCTTAGTTACTTTAGGAGAAGTGAATTGATGCAATCCCATGAAATTACACTTTGCACCTTGCTAAGAAGTTAGTGGAGCGTGTGTGGTTTACCGGCACACTAATTGGTTCTAAGCGAAGGTGACAAAGGGTGATTCATTGTATATCATAGTTCGATGGAGCGTGTGTGGTTTACCGGCACATCGAATAGGTGATCGTTACAATGAAGGCACCATGTGAATTTGCATGGTTATTCACACCCGCTTTGTGATCCTCGGCATCCCAGTCACAAACTAGAGGGGCATATCGAGATTTAAACATGCCATTGAATAGTTTCAATGAATCTCATCCGAACCTAGGAATTCTCTAAAACACTTAGGACTAATAGTTTAGGTTTTTGTGATGGAGAATTGGTGAATCGTCATTCACTTACCTTCAATTTATTTGCATGTTAGATTACGGCATCCCTTTTCTAATATGTAAATGTCATTGTTGGATCCTAGCCCTAATTTTTCTTATTGGGTGATAATTAGGGATTCATATTCTAATCTATCTTTGTCCTTTTCTAATTATAGATGTCAAATGCAAACAACGCTGCTGCTAGTTCTTTTACGTTGATGAGCCTTTGCCAAAAGGTCACCTTCGATGGAACGAACTTTAGCGAATGGATAAGATACATTCGCACCATTGCTCGCTATGAGGACAAGGAGTATGTCCTTGATGAGAAGCTCGAGAAAAATCAACACCGAAATCGCTACTCCAGCCGAAATCACCGCCTTTGAAACTCATGAGCGAGATGCAACGAAGGTACATTGCATCATGATTGCTACCATGAACTCCGAATTCCAAAAGTCCTACGAGGACATGTACCCGTACGAGATGCACCAAGACTTATTGGAGAGGTACCACCAAAACGCGAGACAAGAGCGGTATGAGATTTTCACTAACATGATTTCCGCGAAGATGGTTCATGGAGAATCTCTTACCGTGCACTTGCAAAAGATGCAAAGGTATGTCGACCGCCTTCGCAAGTTAAATGTTGACTTCGGGGAAGACTTGGCGATCGACATGGTGCTTCACTCTTTGCCTCCGATGTACAACCAGTTTAGGATGACCTACCACATGAACAAAGAGGAGGTCACCATAAGTAAGCTCCAAGGTCTCTTGAGGGTTGCTGAGAGCAACTTCAAAGACAAGTCTGTTGCACCGACTCCCAATCCACCTGCTGCTCCTGTCTTGGCTATTGGACAAGGAAAGGGAAAGAAGAGGAAGGCTTCATCGAAGAACCATCGCAAGGTGAAAACCCGAGATGGGGCCTCTTATAGTGGGACCAAAGTTGATCCCGCTAAGCCCTGTCCTAACCCGAAGGAGGCAGAGTGCCACCACTGCCACAAGATAGGACATTGGAAGAGAAGCTGCCCAGAGTACCTGCAAGCAATCAAAGAAGGAAAGATCAAGCCATCTTTCGCAGGTATATACACAATTAAATCTAACGATTCTAATCATGCTATTTCTTGGGTCCTTGATACCGGTTGTGGTTATCACATTTGTTCTAATGTGCAGGGACTAAGAAGAAGTAGGGATGTGGAGCAAGGAAGGATAAATCTAATCATGGGGAACAGAAGATCGTCGCCTGTAACCAAGATTGGAGTGTATTCTTTAGTGCTTAGGAATAGTTTGGTTTTAGATTTGAACAATTGTTGCTATTCGCCAGAAATGGCAAGAAACATCATTTCACTTCATGGTTTATATAGACAAGGATTTAGATTTTCTTTTAATAATGAGAATGGTTCTATTTTGGCTTATCTAAATGGTGTCTTTTACTTTGAAGCTATACCATGCAATGGAATATATGAAACTGTTATGATTGTTGATAACTTAGGAAATGATGTTTTGAATATTGATTCTTCCACTAGTATGGATAAAGCATCCTTGTGGCATTGTCGTCTTGGACATGTCAACAAGAAACGCATAGCCCAACTCCAAAAGGATGGAGTGTGGGAGTCATTCAACCTTAGGGAAGATGACACATGCGAATCTTATTTACTTGGAAAGATGACTAAATCACCCTTCACAAGTACATGTGAAAGAGGTGAAGGTCTGTTGGACCTAATACATACCGATGTATGTGGACCATTTAGATCAACCACGAAGGATGGGAACCGCTTCTACGTGACTTTTACCGATGACTATAGTAGATATGGGTATATCTACTTAATCAAGCAAAAGTCAGAAACCTTTGAAAAGTTCAAAGAGTTCAAGAATGAAGTGGAGAATCAATTGGGCAGGAAAATCAAGATGCTTCGATCCGATCGAGGAGGAGAGTACCTAAGTCTTGAATTCCATGATTATCTCAAGGAGTGTGGAATAGTTTCGCAATTGACGCCTCCTAGGACACCGCAGTTGAATGGTGTGGCAGAAAGGCGTAATCGAACCTTATTGGATATGGTTCGCTCTATGATGAGTCGTGCTTCACTACCTATCTCTTTTTGGGGGTATGCCTTAGAGACTTCCGCCCATATCCTTAACCGAGTCCCTACTAAGAAGGTTGCCAAAACACCTCACGAGATGTGGACAGGGAAAGCTCCCTCGTTGGCACATATCAAGGTTTGGGGTTGCGAGGCTTTCGTAAGACGAGATACTCACGACAAGCTTGAACCTCGAAGTGAGCGATGTATTTTCATCGGCTACCCGCAGACATCCTTTGGATATCTCTTCTATAGATCGAAGGACAATGTGGTCTTCGTTGCGAGGAGAGGAGTTTTCCGAGAGCGAGAACTCATAAGCCAAGGAGACAGTGGGAGGCAAATCGAGCTTGAAGAGATTCTAGAGTCGATAGATGAAGGAACCTCTACCGCTGGCACTCAACCCGAGGAGGAAACTCCGGTTGAACCGATTGACGAATCCTTACCTCTTAGACGTTCCGATAGAGTTAGAGTTCTACCCCAGTTTTATGGTTTTCATATTACTACCGAAGGGGACATGTATATTAGTGATGGTACACTAATAAGTCTTGATGAACCTAATAACTATAAGGAAGCCATGGCAGGCCCGGAGTCTGCAAAATGGAAAGAGGCAATGGATAGCGAGATCCAATCCATGTATGATAAACAAGTTTGGAATTTGGTTGATTATGTGCCCGGACGTAAGACCGTTGGGTGCAAATGGATCTTCAAGAAGAAGACCGACGTGGATGGAAACGTACACACATATAAAGCGCGATTGGTTGCGAAGGGCTTTACTCAAACTCCTGGAGTTGACTATGATGAGACCTTTGTTGGGTTTTGAGCATTCTAACACTCCTATGGTGTACATGCAACCCTATAAACCTTGGATCTATGTTTTCTCTATTATACATGCAAATAAGAACTTTCCAAGGCTTTAATCCTAACTAGCATATTATGATGTTCTTAATCTACAAAGTACTAGTTAGAAGACATACCTTTTGATGTAGCTTGATGTCTTCAAGCTTTAAGAGCTTAGCCCCAATAGTGTGGAAGCCTCAAGTGGAATCACAAATCACCAAGACACCTTGGAAGACTTTAGAGAATATGAATACTTGGTTCTCTCTTAGTAAAATCGGCTAGCCCTCTTAGTGTATCCTCACTAGTGCCAATTTCACCAACCAAAGACATCTTTATATAGTATGGAGGATTAGGGTTAAACCCTAATACCCATGACCTTTCATTTCCTAGGATCCATGGGTTAAACACTCCATGGACTATCCATGAAAGCTTAGCCCAACCTAAATGAACTTGGCCCATTCCATATATATAAGAGTCCATATTTAATTAGTTCCTGTTGATCACTTAATTAATTATAAATTAATTCTTGATCAATACTAATTAAATAATATGATTCCATATTAATATATTAGAACTTATAATATATTAATATCAATCATAAACATACTATTCTCAAAAGATTATCCATATAAATTGTGTCGGTGAAGTGCAACCCAAATGGACCATGCCGGGTCGGGTCAAGTACATACCAAATATAGTTATGGACTTAGACATTAATCCAACAGTCTCCCACTTGGATAAGTCTAAAACTATTATTGCGTATGACTTCAAACCTAACTGGCAATCGTAGCTCTTAAAGCTGCTATCGAACTCTGATCTTGTCAACGAACTTGTCCATTAGATAAGGGATCATATATTCCTCCATTCTAGATATCATATGGACTGAGACATGGATTATAATCATTCTCTCTGTCCATTTGTTGTTTCCCGATTTCCGATTTATGACGACTGACTAATTGAACGAATCAAATCAGTCCTGGCCCGGCCGAGCACTTCCATTTGTCATCATCAAATCATCGAGGGGCCCACAGATATCGCTTTTATCCCGAAGGTAAAAGGAATGGATAAACTTCGACTCATATGGCTTGTTCTACTACTTGTTGAATCATACACAAAGGCACGTTTTATAGCACCGAGTTACCAAATGCGTTTTCGTGCAATCAATGTACAACCAACTCATAGTAACAACTCATATCTCTAGGTTTGAAGAATATAAGATATTATCGTCTCATGATCACTCGTGATAAAATCCATGAAGTGATTCCAATGAGCGCGGGTTGAATCCAATACTCAGAACTTATGAGCACTCATGAGTGTTGTAGCCCTTTGTCCAACACCTTAGACCTCTACAAGCCAACCCATGACAGTCTTAATTCATATCTACTTCCAACATATGACCGACTGTGGATGGTTTGAATAACTTAGTCATTCCGGAAGAATAACCTAGTTTATTCGGGAAGTCAAAACATGCAAAGTGAAACACAATAATAATTGAATCCAATATGGTATCAACTCTTTGAACATAAATAAAACACCTTTTATTTATCACCATATGATTACACATTATTCATTGTATACTGTTTCAACTATCAACTTTATTCTTGAATTTAAAACAATAGTTGTCCCATGCTCCAAGCATGTACACTATGTTTTCTTAAACACTAGTCATGCCACACACCAAGTATGCATACTATGTTTGTCTATGATCCTTACTTTGTGAACTAGATCAATTGAACATAACTTCAATGATTCTTTTTTCACACTCCCAAATCCTTACCGCAAATGCAAGAATTCCAAATTCATGCCATTTACTGAAATCTGTTAGATTCTAAACTTATATGCATTGATCCTCTCGTAATGATTATGCACAAAGTCATAAAGACTTGGCAACAATCATTACAGAGTATTCCAAAGGAGATCAACTCCTTGGAAATATCCTTCTTGCATTAAGTTTCCTTAATCTTACACAGATTGAAAATTCTAACTTTGAAACATTTCCAGATTCCATTTTGACTATCACTTCTGAACAAGAGTTGCCTCCTTACAGATTATGTCAATATGGTCCTTCCAGAATTATCACTATACTTCCAATTGTCCTTGAGTAACCAATCTTTGGTAAACCTTAGATTGTCCTCGACAATTGTTTAATCCTTTTAGTCATATCCAGTTCTAAACCTTTTCCCTTCTTAATGCCCCAGGCATTTGGAAAATTTTAGAACGGATGAATATAGCACATGTAATCGGTCCTATATCCGAAGCATATGGGACACGATTCATGATGTCTTACATAAAGACTAAACCAGTCTTTTGCTATAATATTTCCATTTCAATTTGCCAAGTTCTCATAATTCAGATTATGAAAAGGGATGCCGTAATCATAATCGAATTTTAGAACGCAAATAATGGACCCATATACAGAATTTCCTTATGTTGAGCCATTCCAACATGAAATTCATATATATCCTTGACTAAATGATTAAAACCTCACGATCTAAGCTTATAGATTTGAGATGAAGCATAATTTCCTCTCCCTTAATTATAGCAAAACAACTTTTTCCCAATTGAAACTTTTGTTTTCTATAATTAACATTGCTAACTTGCAATACTTATCATAATTATCATGCTCCCACTAACATGATGATTATTAGCATAACACTTATGCTCCCACTAGCTTTGACATGTACTCAGAAATCAGCTGGACAGTCTGAAATTTAGATTCATACACCCTTTCCGTAGATAGCTCACCTGTGTGTCTAAGCAATTTCAAGAACCATGAAAAGGGATACCGTAATCATAGTCTCAATTGCTTAGGCATTTGCCATTTCTCACAAGTCCATGTTAGTGTGCCGGTTAACCACACGCGCTCCACTAACTACTTTTGAAAATGCAAATAACACAATTGATATCTTCGTAAAATCTACTTAGTGAAAGCGTTTCCTCACCATCATTTTCATGAATCGGAGAGAAACCTTATGACACTTAGATTTATATGGTGTATGAGTTCCTACCCATATGAATTTGTCAAACCATAATCACAAGACAAAGATACTGACAAATCCAAAACCATATGGATTGAACTCAATCTTAACTTCTTGCCACCTGGCAGCTCAAGGGCATGCCATTGCTTCCAAGTTGTTATGCAACAAACTGAGAACTCTAAGAACTCATATGCAAAGCCAACTTTAACTGGAATGGGCACAGATATGTCAACACGATAGGTTATAAACCTCAAGTCGTGTGCTAGTGAAGAATTTCAGGTTTTATTCTTGATTATTTCTTGAGACTTTCAAGACCTTTAAGACTCCCACTGTCCTCTTGACATATAAGACTCCCTTGTCAAACATCCAAGAGATAGTGCGGATTCTAATCAAGAAAAACACTTTACCCAATTGGCCTAAGTTGGTCTTTGTTTTATCCAAAACATCACAACTTACCAATTTCAAATGTACAAGAGTAGAAAACTTTTACTCTTACATTTGACAAGTGTTTTAAACCTTCTTTAAGACATGTCACTCAAATGACAATCTTGGAGTATGACTCTAAGACTTGTATTGGAACGAAGTATGACTCATCATTAAGATGATCACAAAACTGATACTAAGTACTCTCCCATCTTTTCAGATTTGAGAAACTTTTATCCTTCTGCCTTATTTGATTCTTCTTATCGATCTTTTGTGGTGGACTTAATCAGTGCACAAGAATGTGTACTCGATCCCTAAGTCCTTTACTTGACTCACACATCCATGTGAACAAGTAATTAGTCTTAATTTTCCAAAACTTGAAAGTTCTCATTCATCATGCTATACAACTTGCATGATTCCAAGTTCCGGTCCAATTGAAACTTGGGTGATGAGAATCTTTCCTTATTTGGTAAATTTAGACATTACCACAAATGAAAGAATCAATTTCATACTTCCACTCTTGCTACTAATGGAATCTTATAAGCAACAAAAATTTCCACAGATGCCATTGTAAGGATATTTTAAAATAAACAAAATCAAAAATTTCCTTTTATTTTAAAACTTTGCGGAAAAACTATCCTTACAATCCATATGAAAACTTGTTGTTATCTATTCCTAAGCAATATCTCATAACTCCTAAGAAGTAGCTCAAGAATCCGATTTTTCAAACTATGCGATAGAAATCCATCTATGCGATCAGATTCAGCATATTCTTCCTTTAAGTTTCTTCACTTTCCTTTGATTCTTAAACCATCACCATGCGACCCGGTCACATCATGTATCAAGAATCTCAGAATAGAAACTTAACAGAGTTAGATAGTGGATATTACCTGAAGTAGAGTCAAACTTATTGACTTTAACATCCTTAGGTAAATTTGGCAGCTTCGCAACCAATGCCCTTTCTTTGGCAATACAAACATATGGACCCTTTGATAATGGTACACAGGACTATCACAGACTTAGCTTTTCTCTTTACCATTTGGTCAACCGAGTTGACTATAGCCGATCCCTTTCCATTGGGAAGAGAATGCTTTACTGGATATCCAATGTCATCATTTTCAATGTCCATAAAGGTTTAGGAAGTTGATCTTAACAAATAGATAAGATCATTAAGGGTCTTGTCATAGTCTTTTTCATAGGTGTTCCAAAAGAACTCACTATGTGACTTAGAAAGTAGTTGAACCACCAACTTTCTCAAGACTTTGACACCCAACTCTCCCGGCTTGTCAATATGTGACTACATCTCCAAGATGTGACCACACCTAGACCTTGCCTTGCCTAATAGGGCCTGAGTGACCTTAAACTTTTCAAGAACTTGTGGGTTAGGGAGAATAATTTGAAGAGGTGAAGAAGTATGATATCCATGGGACATCATCTTCATTAGGAAACCTTGTTTCAAGAGATTTGGGAAGATCATAGGTGTCTAAACCAGACATCTTTTGGGAGATATTCAAGATAGTTGATTTTAAAGTCCTTAATATGACACCCAATATGAAATATTAAGGCTAGAACCCAACAAACTATTTTATAACTTAGAAGAGGTATGCCGTAATCCAAGCTATAGAATATTTGAAGGTAGGTGAATGACGATTCACCAATTTCCACCAAGATAAACGAAATGTATAATTAGGTTTTAATTGGTTTTGAAACTCCTAGATCTTTGAGATTCATTGAACTTTTCAAAGGCATGTTTCAATCTCGAGTGTGCCCTTCAGGTTTTGTGACTGGGATGCCGAGGATCACAAACAAGGTGTGAAGTAACCATGCAAATCACTTGGTACCCTTAATAAATTACCCCTCAATCGATGTGCCGGTTAACCACACACGCTCCATCGATACTATGATAAATATTAAGTCACCCTTTACCTACCTTGTTAAGTCCAAGTTAGTGTGCCGGTTAACCACACACGCTCCACTAACGACTTAGACAAAGTGTAAAGTGTAATTTCATGGGTTAGCACCTTATTCACATTTTTCCTAAGTAACTAAGATTGGGTATTATTAAGAGTTTAGTTACTTAGTATTATCATTAATACTTTTAATGAATGAGAATTATAGTCTTGTCAAACCCGTTCGGCTAACGACCCTCCACCGGTCAAGCAAGCGGTGGGTGAGAGTGGACACCCATTAAGTTGCCATTTTATAGGCAACAACCTTATACCCACCTTATAGACCGGCTTCGTGAATGAGGCGTACTAGCGGTAAGACTGACTTTACTCTTATACATATATATATATATTATTAACTTATAATATTATAAAGTATAAGGGTTGAATTTTAACTTTTAAAATTCTAAGGGCTAACTTGGAATTAAAGTATTCATAAGAGAAAACTTTACAAATTCCAAAACTTGAGGGCAAGTTTTGAAACTATTCAAAACTAATTAATTCCATAACTTATGTGTTTAAAGTAGTTTTAATCCAAAAACTCTTCAAGTTCCATAACTTGAGGACAAGTTATGGAAGACTTTAAACTAATAAAAGAATTAACTTTTCTTTATTTTATAACTTATGGAATTAATTAAGGTTACACTTTTTTTTATTTTATTTTATTTTATTAAATGAAGAGACTCTTGGTCCTCCATAACTTGAGGACAAGTTATGGAGTCATAAAACCATTTAATTAGAACTAGACTCTTCATTTTTGTAACCTTTGCCAATTTTTATGAGTTTTATGATTCTTAAATGTGACTTTTCATATAACTTGAGGACAAGTTACAAAAACACATTTTAGAATCAATTCTTAGATTAATTTGGATTAAAACCAACTATCACATAATTTTATTCATTAATCTAAATTCACTCATAAAACAAAGTAACACAAAAAACTTTTGGTGATCCATAACTTATTCTTAAGTTATGGAATCCTTTAAAACATTAACACCAAATTTTGTAACTCCAAAAAAACTTTGAATCAATTTTTTTTTTTTATTAAAACCTTTTCAAATCCATAACTTATGGAGGTTTCAAAAAATAAAACTTTTTAGATCAAACTTTTAAAACTAATAAAATAATCATATTATTTTATCTTTTATTAAATTTGACCTAATTCAACTCATAAAGCAAATTATTCAAATTTTACAAATAATTAGTTTTTCACAAGAACAAGTAATTATCTTAAAATTTGACAAACTTCATGGTTTTTTTTTTTTTCTTTCAACTTTGAAAATAAAATATTTGCATCAATATAACAGAAAACAACCCGTGGCTCTGATACCACTGTTGGGTTTTGAGCATTCTAACACTCCTATGGTGTACATGCAACCCTATAAACCTTGGATCTATGTTTTCTCTATTATACATGCAAATAAGAACTTTCCAAGGCTTTAATCCTAACTAGCATATTATGATGTTCTTAATCTACAAAGTACTAGTTAGAAGACATACCTTTTGATGTAGCTTGATGTCTTCAAGCTTTAAGAGCTTAGCCCCAATAGTGTGGAAGCCTCAAGTGGAATCACAAATCACCAAGACACCTTGGAAGACTTTAGAGAATATGAATACTTGGTTCTCTCTTAGTAAAATCGGCTAGCCCTCTTAGTGTATCCTCACTAGTGCCAATTTCACCAACCAAAGACATCTTTATATAGTATGGAGGATTAGGGTTAAACCCTAATACCCATGACCTTTCATTTCCTAGGATCCATGGGTTAAACACTCCATGGACTATCCATGAAAGCTTAGCCCAACCTAAATGAACTTGGCCCATTCCATATATATAAGAGTCCATATTTAATTAGTTCCTGTTGATCACTTAATTAATTATAAATTAATTCTTGATCAATACTAATTAAATAATATGATTCCATATTAATATATTAGAACTTATAATATATTAATATCAATCATAAACATACTATTCTCAAAAGATTATCCATATAAATTGTGTCGGTGAAGTGCAACCCAAATGGACCATGCCGGGTCGGGTCAAGTACATACCAAATATAGTTATGGACTTAGACATTAATCCAACAACCTTCTCACCAGTTGCGAAGATTAAATCTATTAGAGTAATGCTAGCTATTGCCGCATTTCATGATTATGAGATTTGGCAAATGGATGTCAAGACCGCTTTCCTTAACGGGAAGTTGGCTGAGGACGTTTACATGGCTCAGCCCGAGGGGTTTGTGGATCCGAAGCATCCGAATAGAGTGTGTAAGCTTGAGAAGTCCATTTATGGACTTAAGCAAGCATCTCGCAGATGGAATCTTTGCTTCGATGAGAAAGTCAAAGAGTTTGGATTTGTACGAAGCGAAGACGAGTCTTGTGTATATGTCAAAGCCAGTGGGAGTATAGTAAGCTTCCTCGTTCTATATGTCGATGACATATTACTCATAGGAAACGACATCCCGACTCTGCAGGAAGTTAAGTCCTGGCTCGGGAAGTGCTTCGCTATGAAGGACCTCAGAGAGGCTTCTTACATTTTGGGAATAAGGATAGTGAGAGAAAGAAGTAAGAGACTAATTGGACTTAGTCATAACACTTACTTAGAGAAGGTACTAAAACGTTTTAGTATGGAAAACTCAAAGAAGGGAGAATTACCGATACAAAGCAATGCCAAGTTGAGTAAGACTCAAAGTCCGAGTACCGAAGCTGAGATAGCAGAAATGAGCCGAGTACCATACGCTTCCGCAGTTGGCTCAATCATGTACGCTATGACTTGTACTCGCCCTGATGTAGCCTTCGCTTTGAGCATGGTTATCAGATATCAAGGGAATCCTGGCAAAGCACATTGGATTGCGGTGAAGAATATCCTTAAGTACCTTCGGAGGACGAAGGAATGGTTCTTAGTCCTCGGAGGGAGTGATGACTTGAAGGTGCGAGGGTATAGTGACGCCAGTTTTCAGACCGACAGGGACAACTACCGTTCGCAGTCGGGCTGGGTCTTTACCCTAAATGGAGGAGCAGTGACATGGAAGAGTTCCAAGCAGGAAACCGTAGCTGATTCAACGAGCGAATCAGAGTACATTGCAGCGAGCGAAGCGTCGAAGGAGGCAATATGGCTAAAGAACTTCATCGGTGATCTTGGAGTTGTACGTGCCATAAAGGAGCCAATGGAGAGTTTCTGTGATAACGAAGGTGCGGTTGCCTTAACCAAGGAACCGAGGGATCATGGTAGATCAAGACATATCGACAAAAAGTATCACTTCATTAGACATCGTGTAGAAGAAGGACAACTCGTAGTGAAGAGGATATCATCATAAGATAACCCAGCAGATCCGCTTACGAAGGGACTGAGTAGGGTTAAGCACTTACAGCATGCTAGGAGTATTGGGCTGAAGGATGATATTAGTATAGATTAGATAGTATTAGAAACGTGTAATAGATAAATGTAATTAACATTTGATGATTAAATAAAGGAGTTTTATTTATAAGTAATCTTACTGTCTTATGTTAATTGTTTAACTATTGTTTCACTTTGCATGTTTTGACTTCCAGAATAATTGAAATTATTAAGAATAATAGAATTGTTCAAATTGTCCACAATCGTTCATATGTTGGAAGTAGATATGAATGAAGATTGTCATGAATTGGTGTGTAGATTGTCTAAATGGTGTTAGACATAGCAAAGGGTTGCTGCAACGTTCATGAGTACTTATGAACTAGTTTTGAGCATTGGAACAAACCCGCGCTTGCTGGAATCACCTTATGGAATAAGATATAAAAGGGTGATCGCAAGACGATAATATCATATAGTCTTAAAACCTAGATATATGGTTTGTTATTTGTTAATTGGTTGTACATTGATAATGCGAAAACGCATCAGTAACTCGGTGTTATAAAACGCATTGTTGTGTATAGTTGGTTAATGAATAAGTAAATGCATATAAGTCGAAGTTTATCTGTAACTTTTATCTAAGAAGGTAAAAGCGATATCTCGGCCGCTCGATGATTTGATTTGACTTATGTGTCGGGCCCGGTCAGAACTGAATTGATGTGTTCGATTAAGTTCTATGTCAAATAAATCAGAGATCGAGAAACCTAAATGCTTGACTAACCATTCCATAGGATTGTCAGCATGATATCTAACAGAGGACTGTACGATCCCTTATCTAAAGGACAAGATTGATTAGATCAGAGTTTGACAGCGTCTTTGAGAGCTACGATTGCAAATCGAATTGTACTGCCAAGCAAATGAATGAAAGAGGATCATGTTCCAACAAACCTCCACAGCACGATGCTTCAGTTGAGGGGAAGGACCCATCTTCTTCATCACAGCCGAGCTCACATGTTGAGGGGGAGAACAGTTCTCAAGCTGCTCCCAAACGCACAACAACACCCGAAGGTGCTACAACACCCAAAAGTGCTACAACACCCGAAGGTGCTACAACACCCGAAAGTGCTACAACACCCGAAGGTGCGTCAACACCCAAAAGCTCGACACCACCCGAAACCCCTATAGCTCCGGAAACTCAAGATACACCTGAAACCTCATCTGTCGAGGGGGAGAATGCCGATATGCTTTATGACAATGACAGTCAATCTGAACTAGAAGAGATGGTAAACGCTGAATTGGATCCATCTTATGATCCAAATTACCCTCCTCTTGTCAAATGGACCAGAGATCATCTTGTTTCCCAGATTGTCGGTAATGTCTCTGAAAAGGTCCTGACCCGATCACAGCTAAAGGCAAAACAAACTTCCTTATTTTCAAAAGTAGAATTCTGTATGTTTAACTCCTTCGTCTCAAAGGTTGAACCAAAGACAGTTAACACTGCTCTTGATCACTCCGATTGGGTTTAAGCTATGCAAGACGAACTGAATGAATTCGAAAGGAATAAAGTTTGGTGCCTCATTCCAACTCCTCAAGATGCCTCAGTTGTTGGTCTCAAATGGGTCTTCAGAAATAAGATGGACAAGGAAGGCAACGTAATACGAAACAAAGCCCGTCTGGTTGTGAAAGGATACTGTCAGGAGGAAGGAATCGACTATGAAGAAACTTTTGCTCCTGTAGCTAGGCTGGAATCCGTTAGAATATTTCTTGCCTATGCTGCACACAAAAACTTTGAGGTCTACCAAAAGGATGTCAAGTGTGCATTTCTAAATGGAGAACTTGAAGAAACAGTGTACGTGGAGCAACCTCCTGGATTCGTCAATGAAAGGTACCCCAATCACTGTTACATTTTGGACAAAGCCGTATATGGACTGAAACAAGCTCCGAGGGCCTGGTATGAAACGCTAACCAAGTTTTTAAAGATGTCCAAATTCAAACAAGGTTCGGTTGACCCAACCTTCTTTCGTAAGAAGGAAGGTAACCACCTTATGATTGTTCAAATTTATGTCGATGATATCATCTTTGGCTCAACGAATCCTAGCTTAACGGCTGAATTCAGAAAGCTGATGGTGACTAAATTTGAAATGAGCTCAATGGGTCCAATTAACTTTTTCCTTGGTTTAAACATTAGACAGGGACCCGAAGGCATCTTTATTAATCAGGAAGCTTACACGAAGACTCTCCTTGCAAAATTTGGCATGATGGGAGATTCAAAGGTTAAAGTTCCAATGGCGTTCAGCACCAAGCTCACTCCATCCTTGGATAAGCCAACAATTGATATAACGCTATATCGCCAGATGATCGGTTCTCTGATGTATCTTACTGCTAGCAGGCCTGATATAATGTTCTCTTTGTTACTGTGCTAGATTTCAGGCGAATCCATGTGAACCTCATATGCTTGCAGTGAAGAACATACTCCGTTATCTCAAGCGAACTACCTCTTTAGGCCTATGGTATCCATCCAACTCAGGCTTCTTCGTTCAAGCCTACTCAGATGCAGACCTGGGAGGATGTGGACTAGACAGGAAAAGCACCACAGGAGGCTGCCAATTCCTTGACGGGAAGTTAGTTAGCTGGCAATCAAAGAAACAGACTTGTGTGTCTTTGTCTACAGCTGAAGCAGAATACATTGCAGCTACCTCCTGTACTTCTCAAGTGATTTTGATCCAAAGTCAACTCCAGGACTATGGACTCAATATGAAAAAGATCCCACTATATTGTGACTCTGAAAGTGCAATTAGCATCTGTCATAACCCAATGCAACACTCCAAGACTAAGCACATAGCACTGAGGTATCACTTCATTAAGGATCATGTGGAAGATGGGAACGTCGAAATTCATTTTGTTCGAACCACTGATCAACTGGCTGACATCTTCACCAAAGCTCTTCTTGAAGCGTCGTTCAACAAAATTCTACAGGGGCTAGGTATGATGGAATCGGAGTCAGTACCAAAAATTACCTCTCAAACTCAAAAGTAAGAAGCGAAATAGACCGAACATTCGGGTTCGGGTCTTGTACTAATGTACCGAAATGAACCGAACGCTCGGGTTCGGTTGGATAATCTGCTTTTCGCTCATCAATCAAAGGTAGTTTTCTTGGTTGTAGATCTTATGTATAATTGTTCCAAATGCATTTATCTTATTGTTAAAGTTATTCTCTTTTTTAAAACCTACTTTCTTTGGCAACCGAAATATACCGAACGTTCAGGTTCGGTTCCAAAATTTTTCTCACCCAAAATAGACCGAACGCTCGGGTTCGGTTCCAAAGTTTTTCACAACCAAAATACACCGAACGTTCGGGATCGGTTCCAATTTTTTTTTTCTGTTTTTTTTTTTGTCTTATGTTTTATTTCATTTTATTTTTTTTTATTATCAAAAAATTCCAAAAATATATTTTTTATATAAATTCAAAAACTCCAAAAATATTTTGTTCTTTATTTTCTTTTTGGCTTTAATTTTATTTGTGTGTTTGTTTATGGGGAAATTGTTGAATTAGCTAAGTGTCCCTAGAAGCATGCTGTTGTATGTGTCCAAAGCATCGCCTGATTCTGAATAATAGCCTTAATGACTTGGTATACACAAACCTTGTCTTCCCAATTAGGCTATCATATTTATTCTAATCAAGAGCTACCTAACTCTCTTCTCACATGAGATAAGAGTTTTCTGCTTGGTCCTATTTCTCACAGCAGAGGTACTTTGATTTCTTACACCATCTAAATTGCATTTCTCCATCACCTTCGTTTCACAAACGTAACCCTTGAGACTCTCAGAAATTACCACTGAGGTTTATGGTTACCCAATTACTGTGTTCATGATCTTAGTTTCGTGCCACTACGAGCTAAGTGAAACCCAAAATTCAATACCCAATACGAATTGACGGTGAACAATTAATTTGCTCTAGTTTTCACTAATGAATTGACGGATGTACCGCCATGAAATCTCAAAATTTTCTTTTGTGTGATTCCTATGAAATTGTTAAAACCAATAACATTTCTTCCCTTGGGATCCAGTTTTAAATTTTTGTTGAGATTTTATATATATATATTTCCTAGCCAAATTAAATTATCTCCAACCTACTTGTTCAATAGACTACACCGGTCTCACAAGTACTTCGTTCGCTTTCTATCTTATATCAAGATTAGAAATTTTGAATCGAAGCGAAAGCCACCCTAATAAGCCTAGTTAAAAGAAGCCTTTCAACACTTCTTAATAAGTGTTTGATCGTTATTCAACGGGAAACCACACAAACACTTTAAGGTTTCTCTTGACTTTGAAGGAAGAGATTCGTGCCCGGGATCATTTGTTTCGTGTCTTTATTGACATCACATATTTTCCCAAAAATATTGCGTTGTTTCTTTTCTTTTACACGCTAAGCACGAAAATCTTTGATTTTCCTAAATTCAGGTTCTATTAATTACAAGGCATTTTACTTGGATTGGCGGTTGATTAAAGGCTGTGGTTGATTTTAATCCACGTGGGAGCATTTTTCAAAAGATGCCATTACAATTTAAAGGGATAAGATGATGACATGCTGACTCAGGCGGTAGTCTAATCGATTTGATTTCAAACGGCGCTAAAAGGGAAAGCGTGCGAATCGGAACCGTTTCATCTCCAAACGGCGCAAGAGGGGCGCGTGTGAATCTGAACCGTCTCGTCTCCAAACGGCGCCTGATGGGAAGGCGTGTTATTAGGGACCTGACATTCTCTCTCATGCGTGATCATCGGAAACACTAACTGTCACGCATCAGTCAACTCCGAAAAACCCTTCGATTTTCAATCGAAGATTTGGGAAGATCTTTCTCTCTCTTTAACCCCCAGTATAAAAGGCAACATAATCCTTTGTTTACCTCTTTACTGCAATTAAAATTCCCAGAGAGCAAAAATTCCTTAATCCTTCCCTGTTCATCATCTTCTCCACTTTCTTCAAGCAATGGCAGATTCATCTTCCGTTCACGCAACATCCCATATTTTGCCCATTCGCCCACAACAAAGCCTAATCATTGATTTAACCCCTCATGCTTACGACACCTTCATGTTCCCCATCATCGAGTGTCTGAAGTTTTCTCCAATCGCTCCTGCACTTACCAGGGCTGAATCTGTTCCGATGGAGTTCTTGTCACAGATCTTTGCGACCGCTCACTACGACAAGGTCGTTGACAGAATTTTTTTTAATGTCTTTGAGCACAAGGCGTCAATTTCAAAGCAAAGGTTTTGCTCGTTATTAGGGTTTGAACCTGATTCTTCGAGAGTTAACCCTGAAACGATTCCAATGGGTCACTTGTTCAACATGTTTTATAACATGGGTTATACGGAGGTGCTTACTACGGTCACGAAGTTCAAGAAGTCGTGCCTACCTCCACAGTGGAATGGGATGTTCACTGTTCTCTTCAAGGGGTTATCCGAAAGAAGTGTTGGATCTGATGGTTCCAGCCGTTTATTTCTATCCATAATGTATGGTATCTACAATGGGATCAACATGGATTATGGGTCTGTTCTATGGCAACAACTCATCCAGAGTCTCTCCTCTACTTTCAGGCATTCAGAGATTTCGTATGCGAGGTTCTGGAATCTTATCACGAAATGGGTGATGGACAAGTACCACGTCCCCATTGTCGCTGGTGCTCCAATGTCTTCGATTGGTACCTTCCATACCACGAAGATCATTGTGTCGGACGCTACAAAGTTTCCGTTCAACGGTTCCATTCCGGAAACCATGTATGGGGATGTTCCTGCTGATAGTCGGATTATCAGGACATACAAGGAATTCAAGCGTTCTGGTCCGAGGGATCTTACTCCGGAGATGTTGAAGTCAATACATGATGCCGACAAGCCTGCTTCAAGAGGCAAAAAGGCTGATAAGGGGAAACAGGTGGCAAAAGGGGCAAAAGGCCCATCTCCAAAGAAGAGGAAACCCACCAAGCCTGCTTAGTCTCCACAGCTTAAGAGAAGAAAAACTCATCCGAAGTGAAAGCTGATTATCGCTTCCTCCTCAAGCAAGTCTGAGGGTGAGAGTTCAGATTCTGATGACTCTCCACGTGGCAACACTCCACCCAAAACCATTCCTATTTCTATTCCCCCCATAACTTCCACTACTTCAATACCACCCACTTCCATCCCAATACCAACACCAATATTCACCGACGCAACCACAACATCCACTGCAGATGTTAGAGCCAACATATCTGATACGGGGGTTCATACTGATGCACCCGAAACCACTCCAGCACCCGAAACCACAATAGCACCCGAACCTACACCAACACCTGAAACAACCCAACCCGAACCTACCCATACTTCTGCACCACCAACTTCACCATCACCACCTTCTCCTGGTCATGCTTCAGAGGGAGAAGAACCACTCTTTGGCGGGGAGAATATGACGTTTGACTCGGTCTACTATAGTCCGTTTCAAGTACAGAGTGATGACGATGACAAAGCTGCCGTCACAAAAAGACATCTCAAGGAGCTCCATGACAAGATTGCCTTGCTCATCGCCACCTCTTCCACTTCTCAGTCATCCCTTTCTGAAGATGCAGTTCAGAAGCTTGTTAACACTTTCTCCAGAGCTCAGCAAGATTCCATTGCTTCTGCAACCTCCGCTATAGATGCCTCAACAAAAGCCTGTTAGGCTGCGACCGAAAAAGACGATAAACTATTTTCTGATGCCTCTACCTTGTTAAAGTCTTTACAGGAGAGTGCCACTGCTACAAAAACTACGCTGGAACCTATTGTTCATCAGCTGGAAACGTCAGTCTCAACTGAGTTGAAGTCCTTCGCTTCATTTCGTCAAACGCTTTCAGACGACAACTCAGCCTTTCGCACAGCCATTGACGAGCGTCTCTCGAAGCTACAGGAAGATTTGGCTGCCGAGAACTCTCTTATGGATGTTCTAGCCAAGAAGACCACCGCTCTGAAGGTCAAGAATGTTCAACTCTCCAACTCTCAACAGGAGATTGACTCTCTTCGGTCTAAAAGGGAGGTGATCAAGTCATGTGTTTTGGATGTCCACTCTGCCATCTCCAACATCCTCGAAGCACATGATCCCATTCTAAACTACACTGTGAGGCGTGACCTTGCAGAGAAGCTTGCTCCCGCCCTTGCTCTACTCAGCAAAATTGAAGGGCTACTTGATTTCGTGTCCATTCCAAAACAAGGGGGAGAGAAGGAATCAATGTCTTAACCACCTCCTTCCTCAAAGGCAACGCACTCCGGTTCTAGTGTGAAAGATAAATGCAAGAAGATTGCTGAGGAAGATGAAGATGAAGATAGAGAGACAATCACTGAATTGTTGAAGTGAAAAAGTCGAAACAATGATGCTGATATCAATGCTCGTGTGGCTAGGGAGGCTGAAGAATCCGAATGAAAACAGAAGGAAGCCCACGACCTTCTTGAGAGTAGGAAAACTCTTTTTCCTGCCTGGACTCTCGAGAGGATGATAAAAGAAGCCATTGACACACCGAGTATCTTGTGGCTGGAACCTGTAATCTCTCTAGATTGTTCCAACACTGTCGACTCACAGTTCGACATGCCACTGACCCGAAAGGCGTTCATCTTTCATGCCTTCTCCAACGTTGCAAAAATCCCTCATCCTCATCCACAGGTTGATCAGGATTTGATGAATTTCTATCTGAAGGCTGCTCAACCCCAATATCAGACTTGGAGCGCTGAGAAAATTGTCAACGTTCGGGTCTTGAAGCTGTATAGTGAAGGGAACTTCATTAACATTCGGTTCAAGGTACTTCGGGGATCTGCCAAAACCGAACATGCTATTTCCCTTGCAGATCTTCCAAACCTTAATCCCCATGATTGGATTATCTTGCACAACATCCTACTCACCAACGAAGCTGAATACGGTCCGATCATCGACTATTTCAAGAGGATGCTCGTGTGCTACATCATGGAAGTTGCACTGATGTATCAGGAGATAGCGAGCGTATTTAAGAAGAAACCAACAATATCTCCTGTTGGCTCTGCCAGTGATCTCAACCAAATGCAGATGGGTAAAATTGACTCAAGGAGGAATTCGGTCATGTTTACTAGGAACGAAGGACAGAAATGTCTTTTCGCCTTGGCTGACAAACACCTCTACACCACTGCCTGCTTAGAGTATGTTTTGAGGATCATCCACAGATGCAAGCAGAACACAGCGGATGATGTCAAGTACTTCGATGACATGATTCAATGGTACATTCGGTTCAGACAGACTATTCTCGCGCTAATCTCTCGTCTGTTTGATACTACGAAGAAAGTTTCCGTTGCTGGCCCAAGCAAGAAAAAGAAGTAGTCTCTCTCCAATTTGATGCAAAGGGGGAGATTGTTGGGTCGTGTTTTATATGTTGCATCTATTGGGCTCGTTAGCAAGTCCATTTTTGTATCTCCGGTATGGGCCTGTCCATCCGTGAGTTTAGTAGGGTTTATTATAAATATAGGTGCTTGCATGCATCTTAGGTTAACGATAGAATAGAATGATCAGAGCATTATTCAGAATTTTATTATTATCGTTCTTGTAACCCTAAATCCTCTACAGCGGAAGTTCTTAGTCAAGCTCTGCTGAGGATTGTTTGATCTAATCATTCGACATATTTTGATCCACTCTTGTCTTATTTATTGTTTTGTGTTCATCGCAATACCTGTTACAAAGATCTAATCGATCTTCTCGTTTGTTTTATAACTTATCAATTACCATGAATTTTTTTCTTTGGGATAATCACGAGTCCACTTCTCCATTGGAGGATAAGATAAATCAAAGTGAAGATCAACATACTCATAGATTTCTTATGATTAAGAAAACAATTCTACAACAGAAAGAGTATCATTAATATGATCATATATATTTGCATCGTCTTGAGCATCCTGCTCAACTTAGGCATTGGTTTAATGTCTAACTTTGACATATGTTTGATTGACATCCTCACCAAGTGTTCAAACTTGCTCCCCTAAACACATAAATTAGCTATATATTGATCGCCTTCAACATTAGAATTCGATATCAGTCGCTCCCCCTAAAATTGAGTTTATGTAAGATGTTGCTCCCCTCAAGTGGAAATAGTATGAAAGATTGATACCCTTTGACATGATCACCATGTATCAAATTTATGCAGTCATCTGACCTTTTATCTATGACTGTAGAGTCATCTGAATGTTTTAATGCCTTAGGAACTTGATTATCTTTAATATTCACATTAACATTGATTGCTTTATCAGAAATACCAAAAAATAAATCAATATCAATATCAAAGCAACAATTTGTTCAAATACCTCCTTTGAATTAGAATGAATTGGATTTTGAGGAAAAATAGTCTCGAATCTCTTAAAATAATAGTCATTAAAAGTTAAATTAAATGTCTCTTTGTCACACCCCCCAAACCGGAACAACGGAAACATTCGGGGGCGGACGACGTCGTGTATAGTTTCACAACAATTGAATAATAGTAATAAAAGCTACAACAACCATTGTATTAATAAAATAAAGTTTACATTGTTTTCGAATCATATATGACTGACTCCAAAAGTAAATAACATGTAAAGACTCGAGGCTACTATGCTCCATCTTCTTGAACCATGCGAATGTATCTGTCTACTAGTGTCCTGAGAATACAAGTAGGTTTTGAAAGAGTATCAACATTTAAGCTGGTGAGTTAATAAGCGTTTTATTTTAGAAAACAGGTTCTATGTTCTTGAAAAGTACGTTGTGTTTCTCCAGAAAAACCTTATAATTTTTGATGCAATGAATGTTAAGTGAAAAGATTTGTACCAGTTTCCTTCTGCGAGCACTTAGTGTATACAAATCATATACAATCTAGATCAAACAAACAATCGATTGTGTGGTTCTGCCTCAAGCCCACAACCAAACAAGGACAAGAAATGAGGTGGAGGCCACACATTCCATTGGTTGTCGGATCCTCATGACATAACCCTTAAGTATTCACTAGATACTTAAAAAATTGACTGTATTGGTCCTTTGATATCTGTTGAAAGTTTTTCTCAAGAAAATCCAATATTTTTCTAGTAAAAGTATGATAATACCAATTCCTTCTATAACCACTTAGCTCACACTAGCTATGTATAAACCAATATCAAACAGATAGTTAATTGTGTGAATCTGCCCTAAACCCACAACCAAACAAGGAACCGGGAATGAGGCGGAAAGTACACATTCCATGACCTATCATGTCACAACTAGAAATTTTGTGTCTTGTAATCACTACATTCAAGTAAAAATGTAGAATCAAAAACTTAAAGAGCATGTAAGATGCTTACTCTATGACATCTAATTTTCAAACAAATACACCATACAAGTACCACAAATAGTCAACAAGCAAATGGAAACCCTAGAAGTTCTTGTTAGGTCCATTTTGGACTAAGACTTCCTTATTGGACTCATTGGGCCAATAAGCCTCCAATTTGACTATCATGGGATTAGAACCTTTAAATGGGCTCTAATTAGACCCACATCCATTTATTTCAACATTTTGGGCCACATTGGGCCTAGAATGAAATAAATTAATAACTATGAACCATAATTAACCTAATTTAGCCCTAACAAGTCATAAAAATCACCTTTATATTTATTTGGACCAAAAATCACTCAACATAACCATGAAAATTGGGCTTAAGCATTTAAGGCCCAAACATTCTCTTTTCCCCCTCCATTCTCGGCCCAAGCCCAAATAAAAGGGAGGAGTTGACTTCTTGCATGACACATCATCTTTGTTTGGAGGATATCTAAATATTACACTTCAAACATCCATGTATTCTCATCTTTCCATGCAAGCTCATTCTCTCTTCTTTCCTCTCTTCTCCCTCTCGGCCGAAACCAAACAAACACACACACACACTTCACTTAAAAATTTTCTCTCAAGAAACTCTCTCCATTTCTCTCCAAATTTTCGAGATCTAAGAGATGTTCAAGGGATTTCTTCCATAAAAATCATCATCTAAGGTAAGATATTGCTTAGATCCATAATCTAGCTAATTCTTTTCATCAAGAATCATCTCTTAATCCATTCAAGTTCATGATCTTGCATCTTAGAACCCACTAAGTTCGAGATCCATCCAAGGAACTTGATAGGGCCGAAAATAGCACCAAACTTCCACAAATCTTCTTCAAAACCGAGACCACATCCAAAGGTGAGCTTCATACCCCCTTATTTTCGGTTTTTATAAGTTTTGTGGGGGGGGGAGAATACAAGCAAATGTGTAGATCTATCATTATGTGTATGCCTTGTATGATTTCTATGTTTATTTACATACTTTTGTGTGTTTATGGTGTTGAAACTAGTCAAAAGGACCTAAAAATCGAGATTTGTGTTATGATTCATGAAACAAGTGCTAAAACATATCATTATACATAAGTCATTACTATAAAAATAACGAAGTTGGTTTAGATGAACATCTTGGGCTAAAAATCACATTTTTGGACTTAAAATGCTAAGAATATGAAGTTTAAGGGCCCAAAATGTCAAAATAAAAATTCTGGAGGTTAAGAAGTGTCAAAACAGTTTCATAAAGGAATTTTCCAGAAATATACACTTTTGAATGTTTAAAATGTAAATTTCTAAACTTAATGGGCTAAAAATGAACTTTTCGGCCCAATAAGGCCCAATATGCGAAAAATTCAAAGTTGAGGGGCTGAAAATGCATTTTTCGGTAAAACAGGGGACTACTAGTGTCCCAAGTCCATTTCAAAGGTTAAAAATGCTTTTCACATTTAAAAGGGGCCAAATATGCAAAAATTCTCTATTTTGGGCCAAAAGTGTAAAATTTGCGAAAATGAAGGTTCCAGTCGAAAAAGTTTCATTTTGAGGGACTAAAACTGTTTTTCAAAAAGCTTTGGGCTGAAAAATACTTTTCTACAAGTTTTGATACTAAAGTGTCAAGAAAAATGGTTTAAGGACTAAAATATAAATTATTTTATATAAGGGTCCAAAAGTGTAAATTCAACTAAAAAGAAGGGTCTGAAAAATGTAACAGACTAAGGTCTTAAACAATGAACCCGGAACGATGAAATGCTAGTACCTCGACTATCGGCGAAATTCAATACACCTTCAACACCAAAAATCGTTATAAAACGAATTGATTCGGTCTCGAATCAATAACAATCCGAAACTACTAACACGACGATATTTCAATACACACATGGAACTCTCGGGAATTCAGTACACACGCGAGAATACACCAAACGTCGATACACCGTCTTTGGGCCCAAAAGTTTCAAATCATGCTTGTTAGGCCTAGCTAGCCCAATGACATGATCTTTAGGCCCGAATGAAATTTGCTTACATGTAGTTGGGTCTAATATGACTTAATTCCGTGTAAAAGGACTTTCAATGGCAACGTGCTGCTGGTCCCCAAGGGTCCTTCGGTAGTGCTAGCAAAGTCGAGAATTCACCAATGCGAGTTGGGCTAAGGGCCCTTCGCATTCACTATACCCTTGAACGACGTAGGGAAATACCGGGGCTTCGCACGCTCTTTTTCCCCTCGGTCGTGGGGCTACATGAGTCCGGGGGGTTGGGTTAAGTGAATAAGTGCAAGCGACGCCTAAGGGATCGTTTGTACGGTTGTCAACTGGTTGTTTTCATTAATGTACGTTACAACAATTCACAATCCACAATTAATCCAACGTCCCCGGAGCTCAACGAATACACCTGTCGTAACGAATACACCTGTCGTAACGAAATAACGAAACATAAAATTATTTAATGCAAAGTAATGGGAAAACGTCGTGTTTTCCTAGGGTTTTCAATTAATACACCTACGAATTACATACCGAGTTTTACAAATCGTACTCTTACATTTATAGAAACAAACAAGCATACTTTCGGATCTTCACACCTTTTATACTATACAATTTTCAGAAAATATCGGATTTTCTGGTGGTTTTCAAAACAATACAAAATATTGGATTTCAAACATTACTTATGAACTCACCAACATTTCACATGTTGACGTTTTTCAAAATACTTGTATTCTCAGGTAACAGATAAAGTGAAGGAAGAATTGTACTCTATGACGTTTTGCTGTTGTTTAATTAATATCGAACAATTTACTTTGGGAATGTAATATTTTGAAACTATGTACTGAATGTAAAAGCTACCAGTTGTAATATTCCAATGCTTGGTATTGTATGATGTTATGTTTCATGTATATTCATTGTGATGGTATTCAATTGAGTCACGACAGCCCCCGGACGTTTCCGCCGTCTGGTTCGGGGGTGTGACAGGTTGGTATCAGAGCTCTGTTTATAGTGAACTAGCATATCGAACCATACATTGATATGCAACTATAAACCAAAAGAGGGACTAACATAACTCTGAACAAAACAAGTAAAATACAACAATAAAACATCTTTGCTTGCATTAGGAACAAGGAACATAACGCCGAACCAAACGAAATAATGTTAGTATCTCGGTTAATTCAGGACTGTTCTTAGTGGTACCAAGGAGTGGATGTAGCCTGATCAACTACATTCTCTCCAAAGTATAACTAACACACGTTCTGATGAGATCGGGATAGCTAGGGAACCTAAAACTATACCCTTTTATCACCAAAAAGAGAACGTTTGTTTAGTCTGTACAATAGTTGTAGCATTCTAGGAATAATGATAGCATATTTACATACTCGCGCAGACAACATGGCTGGTTTTCATCACCCTGGAGACCCTTATTTCCCTAATCAGGGGAATAACGGATGGTTAGAGGAAGAGCCTGAGGAAGACCCCGAAAAGGAATCTGACGGGGAACCAGAGGCTGGAGATGAAGGCGAGCCTGCCGAACCCGAAGAAGACGAAGAGAACTTCGAAGAGGAACCCGATGATAGTGAAGGGGGTGATTCGGACGCAGAGTTCGAAGTCATCAACCCCCCTTACCCGATCAGGGTGCCTGCTTACCATGTGGGCCCCACCGGTCCTACCCCTCCTTGGGGTATTGATCTTTAGAGATGGAGCAACAACAGGGAATCATCAACCACAACAACAATCGCAACAACAACAACGTCACCACCGGCGGCAACAATGCAGGGCCTAGCCACACCTGCTATGGGTGTGGAAGGACTGGGCATTTCCGTTGAGACTGCCCTAACAACAACAATCCAGGAAATGGAGGAACAGGAAGGATGCTGACCATGGGTCAGGGAGAGGCGATTCAGGACCCCGCTGTTGTTACCAGTACGTTTCCCCGAAATCACACTTATGCATGCATCCTATTTGACACCGGAGCGGAGCGAAGTTTCGTAAGCAATAAGTTTAAACATTTATTAAAACAACAGCCCCAGAAGCTAAATGAAACCTTAACGGTGGAAATGGCCAATGGGAAAACCGAATCTACCAGGGAAATCTACATCGGATGTACCCTAACCCTCAATCAACATGTCTTTCGAATAGACTTGATGCCTGTATCAATTAGGAGTTTCGATGTGATTATTGGCATGGACTGGTTAAGCCCCCACCATGCTGAAATCATGTGTCACGAGAAGGCTGTTCGCCTTCGCCTTCCCAATCACGAAACCCTAGTAATTTACGGAGACAAACCTAGCATGAACCTTTGCCTCGTCTCGTGCATCAAGGCACAAAAACATCTACGAAAGGACAATTTGGCGTTCCTGGCTCACATAGTGGATAAAACCAAGGAAGAGGTTAATGTTCAAGACATTCCGATAGCATGTGAATTTCCAGACGTGTTTCCTGAAGATCTTCCAGGAGTACCCCCGGAGAGACAAGTGGAGTTTCGAATTGACCTCGTTCTAGGTGCAACTCCTCTCGCTAAATCACCCTATCGGCTAGCTCCTGCTGAAATGCAGGAATTGTCCAGCCAACTCAGCGAACTCTTGGACAAGGGATTCATCCGCCCTAGTTACTCGCCGTGGGGAGCTCCAGTCCTCTTTGTCAAAAGGAAGGACGAATCTTTTAGAATGTGCATCGATTACAGAGAGTTAAATTGTCACACCCCCAAACCTGAATGGCGGAAACGTTCGGGGGCGGATGACTTCATGTGGTAACGTAACAAATGAATACATAGTAAAGAAAGCAATACAACCATCATATATATAATTGAAAGTTTACATTTGTCAAAAGTTACATGTTCAAAACCAATTACAATATGATGTCAAAATACGAGATTAAACTGGCGCCACATCATCCCTTCATCAAAAGCAAAATGAATACCTGAAATTTACTGATTTCCTGGGACATACAAGTAATTTTGAAAGAGTAGATCAGCATTTAAGCTGGTGAGTTTCATAAGTATTTAAATGACAATGTTTGAATGAAATGAAATGCTTTGTCCTTGTTTGTTTGTGTTTAGAAAATCCTATATTTTCTACTAGTATAAAAGTAGCCTTCACTCAAGACAAATGTTTGTTTCTAAAATGTATGTAAGTGTAAAATAACCAATGAGTTTGAAAACCTTGTAAATCAATGCATTTTTAATACCCCTTGTGAGTTTTATAACCCTACTATCGACTCGAAATGCCTATACACAACGTTCTTCAGGCGTTGGAATGTTATGACGTTTGTCACCCCAAACGGTGGACTGCAGCTAACAGTCAGGGCGCGGGTTGTCAAGCCCGTATAGATCTATACACAAACACCACGCTCCCCCTCCAAGGGATTCGGGTATATAATACAGGACTTGAAATGTGTACTCGAATGTACATGAAGTTAGTGTCTCACAAAACCGTGGCATAAAAACAGATCTACTTGTTAAAATGTTACGTTTGTTCTTGTATACGAAAGTAAACTTCTTGAAATTCAGGTTTCTAGTACATAAGAGTTAGAAATTTGTTCGTAAAACTATACCTATTATAGTTTTCTAAAAGTGTGTCTTGTTTGTTTATAAATACCTAGAAAAGGAATCACTTGTTTATGAAAGCATAGATTTTTGGTGTAGAGTCTAAGATAGACAAGAATAATCTAAGAAAAGTTTAGTTTATACATGCATTACAACAAATTTATATTTCAAAAGATAGAATGCTATTTTAACATATGTTATATATATGAAAGTTCCTTAAAGGTTTATAAATCGCATGTGATTTGGATATATAACATCATATAAAAGAGTTTCTTTATGTAACACACGATAATACTCGTGTGTTTTACTTGTAATCCCCCCCTTGAAAGCATATAAAAGAATTTATAAAATATTTAAAAGGTAAATTAAGGGGTATGAACTCACTTGAAAGTTTGAAGATAGCGAGATGGAAAACCGGGCAGAGTTTCGTCTCGGGAAACGGATTTTCCTCGGGATTCTCGGAATCTCGGGAGTAAAATCGACCCTCGGGACTTGAGCAAAAAGACCAGAGCTTCGGGTTTGAACGGGCACGGAAAACGAGGCAAGATTATGAGAGAGAGGAGAGAAATGAGCCCTTTTCTCGGAAGCCCTCGCATCCTATTTATAGGAAGGCTGAACTGCCTCGGTATGCGGGGCCTACGCTCGTACGCAGCGCGTACGCGTACGTCATGCATGACCGAAGCCTCTACTGCCTCGGCTTCGGATGGGACGGGTTGCTGGGGAGGCGGGTCGGATGGGACGGCGGGTCGAACGGGTCGGACGTTTCGGACGGGTCGGACGGGTCGGACGCCTCGGATAGGGCGACGTGGACGATCAGAGGCCAAGTCTCTCGGGTACGCAGGGCGTACAGGGGTACGCAGCGCGTGCCTCGGATGAGGACGCTGACCCCTCTTCGGATAAGGTCCGAATTTTGAATTAAATAAATATATAATTTATTTAATAAACTTCAAAAATTCATATCTTCTTCATACGAACTCCGTTTTCGATGATCTTTATATCCACGCGTAGGTGAGACTACGCTCTACAATTTTCGTTTAGACTCCGTCGGCAAATTCCGAAATTATTGTTTTTATTATATATTTTAAACTCATCGTGTTTAAGGAATTTCTTTGAAAATTCATAACTTCTTTATCTGATGCCGGTTTTTGCCAGACTTTTTACCACTGGAATACCATTGTCGAGACCTTCGATTCTCGTTTAGGTCATTCCGGCCAAAAGTCGCTCGATCTCCGATTCGAGTTTTTAGATGTCTGTTGCTAAGCCGAACTTGGAAAAATCATAACTTCGCTATATGAAGTCGGATTTGGGCGTTCTTTTCACGCACGATCATGGTTCAAAGACATTTAAACATAGTAGGAAATTAAATAGAACTATTTGTACATTTTATTATGAAAGTAAATTTTATTACTCAAAAGTGGTTACAATACTTGACCCTTTTTGGTCATTACAAAGAGTGGAAATATCGGGTTGTCACATCATCCCCCCGTTAGAGAGAATTTCGTTCCGAAATTTAAAGTAGTAAAGATACTAGTGAACATGAAAGAGATGAGGGTACTTTTGTTTCATCTGATCTTCGTGTTCCCATGTGAATTCAGGTCCCCGCTTGGCGTTCCAGCGAACCTTCACGATGGGTATGCGACTTTGTTTTGTTTGCTTGACCTCTCGGTCCATGATTTCTACTGGTTCTTCCACAAAGTTGACGCTCTCGTTGATGTCGATCTCGTCGAGTGGAATAACAAGAGTCTCGTCGGACAGACACTTTTTCAAGTTTGAGACGTGGAAGGTTGGATGGATGTTACTAAGTTCGCGCGGTAGGTTAAGCTTGTAAGCCACAGGACCGATTTTGGCAAGGATCTCGAAAGGCCCTATGTATCTTGGATTTAGTTTCCCGCGCTTGCCAAATCGTATTAAACCCTTCCACGGTGAGACCTTTAATAAGACGTGGTCTCCTACCTGGAATTCCAAAGGTTTCCTCATTTGGTCAGCGTAGCTTTTCTGTCGGTCTCTAGAGGCTTTCAATCGTTCACGAATCTAAACGATCTTCTCTGTCGTTTCTCGTATGATTTCCGGACCGGTGAGAGTGCTTTCAGGAACTCTTCCTCTAGCTAACTGGGTATCGCCAACTTCAGTCCAACACAGAGGGGATCTGCACTTTCGACCATAGAGGGCTTCAAACGGAGCAGCCTTTATGCTTGTATGATAACTATTGTTGTATGAAAATTCGACAAGGGGTAAATGAATATCCCATGCCTTCCCAAAGTCAATCACACGGGCTCTCAGCATATCTTCTAAAGTTTGTATTGTTCTCTCACTTTGTCCGTCTGTTTGTGGGTGGTAGGCTGTACTCATGTCTAGCCTAGTTCCCAGGGAACTTTGTAGTGACTGCCAGAATCTTGAAGTGAATCTACTATCTCGATCGGAGATAATGGATATCGGAACACCATGCAGTCGCACTACTTCCCTTAAGTAAGTTCTTGTAAGCTTCTCCATTTTGTCGATCTCCTTGATGGGTAGGAAATGCGCGGATTTGGTCAATCTGTCGACAATGACCCATATGGTATCGAGTCCACTTGTCGTCTTGGGTAACTTGGTTATGAAGTCCATAGAAATCCGCTCCCATTTCCATTCTGGTATCTCTGGTTGTTGTAGTAATCCTGACGGTTTCTGATACTCGACCTTAACCTTAGCGCAAGTAAGACATTTACTCACGAAGGTAGCAATTTCTGCTTTCATGTTAGGCCACCAGTACAGCTTCTTAAGATCCATATACATTTTATCTGAACCCGGGTGAACGGAATATCCTGAGTTGTGAGCCTCGGTCATGACTACGTTTCTGAAACCACCATGTTTCGGGGTCCAGATTCGGTCCATGAGATAGTAGGCTCCGCCACCCTTGACTTCTAGATTCTTCTCCATTCCTTGCAGGGATTCACCTGCCATATTTTCAGGTTGCAAAGCTTCCATTTGTGCCTCCTTAATTTGTGTGGATAAGTGGGAATGGATAGTCATGGTCAGAGATTTGGCCCTCCGACCAGTGTATTCCTTTCGACTGAGGGCGTCAGCTACTACGTTGGCCTTGCCAGGATGATAACGAATTTCGCATTCGTAGTCATTCAGTAACTCAACCCATCGTCGTTGTCGCATGTTGAGTTCCTTTTGATCGAAAATGTGTTGAAGGCTCTTGTGATCGGTGAAGATAATACTCTTTGTCCCGTATAAGTAGTGCCTCCAGATCTTCAGAGCAAATACCACTGCTCCTAACTCGAGATCGTGTGTCGTATAGTTCACTTCGTGTGTCTTAAGCTGGCGGGAGGCATAAGCGATAACCTTCCCTCTCTGCATAAGAACACAACCAAGTCCTTGATTTGACGCATCACAATACACTACGAAGTCTTCTATCCCTTCGGGGAGGGATAGTATCGGTGCGGTGCACAAGGCCTGCTTTAGTGTCTGGAATGCCTTCTCTTGTTTCGCTTCCCAGTCAAAGGCCACACCTTTCTGGGTTAATGTAGTAAGAGGTTTCGCAATGCTCGAAAAGTTCTTTATGAATCTGCGATAGTAGCCAGCTAGACCTAGAAATTGACGAATTTCTGTAGGTGTCTTTGGTGCCGACCAGTTCTCAATCGCCTTAATTTTGGAGGGGTCCACGTGTATACCTTTCTCGCTAACAACGTGGCCTAAAAATTCGACTCTTCGAATCCAAAATTCGCATTTAGAGAACTTCGCATAGAGTTTCTCCGTTCGCAGTGTTTCTAGGACTTTTCGTAGGTGCTGACTATGCTCTTCCTCACTTCGAGAGTAGATAAGTATATCATCGATAAAGACGATGACGAACTGATCCAAGTAAGGGCGGCATACCCTATTCATTAGGTCCATAAATACTGCTGGTGCATTGGTTAATCCGAACGGCATCACTACAAATTCGTAGTGTCCATAACGAGTTCGGAAAGCTGTCTTTGGAATGTCCCCCTCTAGAACTCGTAATTGGTGATATCCGGATCGTAGGTCTATCTTTGAGAAGTAGTTCGCTCCTTGAAGTTGATCGAATAGGTCGTCAATGCGGGGTAGAGGATAGCGGTTCTTGACAGTAAGTTTGTTCAGCTCTCTGTAGTCGATGCACATACGGAACGATCCGTCTTTCTTCTTTACAAACAAGACCGGTGCTCCCCAAGGTGAGAAACTTGGTCTTATGAATCCTTTTCGAAGGAGTTCATTAAGTTGACTGGAAAGTTCCTGCATCTCTGCTGGTGCGAGACGGTAAGGCGACTTCGCTACTGGGGTAGCTCCTGGAACTAAGTCGATTCTGAACTCGACTTGGCGTTGCGGTGGTAATCCTGGTAGTTCTTCTGGAAAGATATCGGGAAAGTCGCGTACTACCGAGATGCTCTTGATGTCCTTCAGTTCTTGACTTGTATCAACGATGTGCGCTAGGAATGCTCGACAATCCTTCCGCAAGCACTTTTTCGAGCTTGGATGCACGAAATGATGCGAAGGTTTGTACTAGATTTGTCGCCGTAGATAACTAAGGTTTCGTTGTTAGGGAGATTAAGACGGACTGCTTTCTCAAAGCACATGATGTCGGCGCGAAGAAGACCCAACCAATCCATGCCGACTATGACGTCGAAACTTTTAACTTTGACCGGCATGAGATTGATTGGGAAAGAATGGCCGTCTAAAGTTAATGTACAGCCCATGTATATGCAATTAGTGTTTTCGGTTTTTCCATTGGCCATCTCTACAGTGAATGATTTTTCTAACTTGCTAGGTTTAGGTTTAAGTAAATGAATAAAGTTTTGACTCACGAAGCTTCTCTCCGCTCCACTATCGAATAATATGCATGCGTATGAATTATCGAGAAGGAACGTACCAGCAACTATAGTTGGGTCAGCTACAGCTTCGTCGTGGCCTATTGCCAAAACTTGTCCCACACCTCCGGTGCCTGCTGCCTTAGGACAGTTCCTCTTGAAGTGGCCCACCTCACCACAACCGTAGCAAGTCTGCCCTACACCCGCACCGGGAACTTGAGTGATAGGTTTTGCAGGGTCCTTGCAGAAACGGGCTGTGTGTCCCTTCCTGTTGCAGTTGGCGCACTGCATTTCCCGACAAGGTCCATGGTGGTGGTAATTGCATTTGGTACACTTTGGGAGGTTACCTACATAAGGCTTTGTTGGGTAGGTATTTGTAGGAGCTGTAGTAGGTACAGTGGCAACATTCACTAAAACCAGTTGTTTCTTTGTGGATTCTTGGGAAGACCCACCCTTCCCTTTATTCCACACTCTCTTTCTGCTATTGTTGTTGTTGTTGTTGTTGTTGTTTCCTTTCTGTGGTGCTGGTGCAGAAGTGGTTGAGTTCTGATGACCTCCATAGTCAATAAGAGATTGTGCTAGTTCCTTAGCACTTTCAAAGGTGTCAGGTTTAGAAGCTAACACGCTTGATCGCATTTGGGGCGTCAGTCCCCAGATGTAACTTTCTATTTTCTTGCTCTCGGGAGCAATCATATCTGGACAAAGGATTGCCAGCTCGCAGAATCTGTTGGTATAAGTAGCGATGTCGGTACCAACCATTCCGAGAGTCCATAGCTCGTGTTCAAGCTTTTGAATCTCTCCCCGTGGGCAGTATTCTCTCATCATCATGGCTTTCAGGCTCTCCCAGCTTATGGAGTTTGCCACGATTAGGGTAAGTACTTTAACGTGGCCATTCCACCAAGTTAAAGCTTTATCAAGAAGGGTGAAGGTTGCAAATTTGACTTTGCTGTGCTCGGGACAGGAGCAGATTTCAAAGACTGCCTCCGTCCTTTCAATCCACTGCCTCAGGGCCATTACACCACCAGTTCCATAAAACATCCGGGGCTTGGCATTAGTGAAGTCCTTATAGGTGCATCCTCGAGGTGGTCCATGACTCTCGCCATGGTTGGATAGGTGTGTGCCAGATCCCGAGCCATTAGTACTCGAGTTATTGATCTGTGATATGGCAGCTGCCACCGCTGCGGTGACGGCTGCTTGAAACATAACAGCATCAAATTGAGGTGGTGGAGGTGGTGGTACAGGTGCTTCCTCACCGTTGTTTCGCCTTGGATTCCTACGTGGAGGCATCCTTCAACTATAGGTTGAAAAGACGAGGATAAGAATTTCATAGAATAGAAAATGTATGTGTCTCATGAACTAAATCGCTATAGTTCAACAACAGATGATAGTATGAGTCTTAAAATAGAAGAATGAAAGTTATTTGTAAGACTGAAGGTATGAAACAAGTATTTGGCTTCCCAAAGACCATTCAAGGTTTGAACGAAATACTTAACATAGTAGTTAAATTGTCCAGCCAACTCAGCGAACTCTTGGACAAGGGATTCATCCGCCCTAGTTACTCGCCGTGGGGAGCTCCAGTCCTCTTTGTCAAAAGGAAGGACGGATCTTTTAGAATGTGCATCGATTACAGAGAGTTAAATTGTCACACCCCCAAACCTGAACGACGGAAACGTTCGGGGGCGGATGACTTCATGTGGTAACGTAACAAATGAATACATAGTAAAGAAAGCAATACAACCATCATATATATAATTGAAAGTTTACATTTGTCAAAAGTTACATGTTCAAAACCAATTACAATATGATGTCAAAATACGAGATTAAACTGGCGCCGCAGCATCCCTTCATCAAAAGCAAAATGAATACCTGAAATTTACTGATTTCCTGGGACATACAAGTAATTTTGAAAGAGTAGATCAACATTTAAGCAGGTGAGTTTCATAAGTATTTAAATGACAATGTTTGAATGAAATGAAATGTTTTGTCCTTGTTTGTTTGTGTTTAGAAAATCCTATATTTTCTACTAGTATAAAAGTAGCCTTCACTCAAGACCAATGTTTGTTTCTAAAATGTATGTAAGTGTAAAATAACCAATGAGTTTGAAAACCTTGTAAATCAATGCATTTTTAATACCCCTTGTGAGTTTTATAACCCTACTATCGACTCGAAATGCCTATACACAACGTTCTTCAGGCGTTGGAATGTTATGACGTTTGTCACCCCAAACGGTGGACTGCAGCTAACAGTCAGGGCGCGGGTTGTCAAGCCCGTATAGATCTATACACAAACACCATGCTCCCCCTCCAAGGGATTCGGGTATATAATACAGGACTTGAAATGTGTACTCGAACGTACATGAAGTTAGTGTCTCACAAAACCGTGGCATAAAAACAGATCTACTTGTTAAAATGTTACGTTTGTTCTTGTATACGAAAGTAAACTTCTTGAAATTCAGGTTTCTAGTACATAAGAGTTAGAAATTTGTTCGTAAAACTATACCTATTATAGTTTTCTAAAAGTGTGTCTTGTTTGTTTATAAATACCTAGAAAAGGAATCACTTGTTTATGAAAGCATAGATTTTTGGTGTAGAGTCTAAGATAGACAAGAATAATCTAAGAAAAGTTTAGTTTATACATGCATTACAACAAATTTATATTTCAAAAGATAGAATGCTATTTTAACATATGTTATATATATGAAAGTTCCTTAAAGGTTTATAAATCGCATGTGATTTGGATATATAACATCATATAAAAGAGTTTCTTTATGTAACACACGATAATACTCGTGTGTTTTACTTGTAATCCCCCCCTTGAAAGCATATAAAAGAATTTATAAAATATTTAAAAGGTAAATTAAGGGGTATGAACTCACTTGAAAGTTTGAAGATAGCGAGATGGAAAACCGGGCAGAGTTTCGTCTCGGGAAACGGATTTTCCTCGGGATTCTCAGGAATCTCGGGAGTAAAATCGACCCTCGGGACTTGAGCAAAAAGACCAGAGCTTCGGGTTTGAACGGGCACGGAAAACGAGGCAAGATTATGAGAGAGAGGAGAGAAATGAGCCCTTTTCTCGGAAGCCCTCGCATCCTATTTATAGGAAGGTTGAACTGCCTCGGTACGCGGGGCCTACGCTCGTACGCAGCGCGTACGCGTACGTCATGCATGACCGAAGCCTCGACTGCCTCGGCTTCGGATGGGACAGGTTGCTGGGGAGGCGGGTCGGATGGGACGGCGGGTCGGACGGGTCGGACGGGTCGGACGCCTCGGATAGGGCGACGTGGACGATCAGAGGCCAAGTCTCTCGGGTACGCAGGGCGTACAGGGGTACGCAGCGCGTGCCTCGGATGAGGACGCTGACCCCTCTTCGGATAAGGTCCGATTTTTGAATTAAATAAATATATAATTTATTTAATAAACTTCAAAAATTCATATCTTTTTCATACGAACTCCGTTTTCGATGGTCTTTATATCCACGCGTAGGTGAGACTACGCTCTACAAGTTTCGTTTAGACTCCGTCGGCAAATTCCGAAATTATTTTTTGTATTATATATTTTAAACTCATCGTGTTTAAGGAATTTCTTTGAAAATTCATAACTTCTTTATCTGATGCCGGTTTTTGCCAGACTTTTTACCACTGGAATACCATTGTCGAGACCTTCGATTCTCGTTTAGGTCATTCCGGCCAAAAGTCGCTCGATCTCCGATTCGAGTTTTTAGATGTCTGTTGCTAAGCCGAACTTGGAAAAATCATAACTTCGCTATATGATGTCGGATTTGGGCGTTCTTTTCACGTACGATCATGGTTCAAAGGCATTTAAACATAGAAGGAAATTAAATAGAAGTATTTGTACATTTTATTATGAAAGTAAATTTTATTACTCAAAAGTGGTTACAATACTTGACCCTTTTTGGTCATTACAAAGAGTTGAAATATCGGGTTGTCACATAAATAAACTCACTGTTAAAAATCGCTACCCACTCCCACGAATCGATGATCTATTTGACCAGCTCCAAGGAGCTAGTTATTTTTCTAAGATAGATCTACGGTCCGGATATCACCAACTCAAAGTCCGGGAAGAGGATATTCCAAAAACCGCTTTCCGAATTCGCTACGGACATTATGAATTTGTCGTAATGCCCTTCGGTCTAACAAATGCCCCTGCTGCATTTATGGATCTAATGAACCGAATCTGTCGACCATTCCTCGACAACTTTGTCATCGTTTTCATCGACGACATCCTCGTCTATTCTCGAAGTAAAGAAGAGCATGGCCAACATCTCCGAGAAGTCCTAGAAACTCTGCGATCGGAAACGCTATACGCAAAGCTCTCCAAGTGTGAGTTCTGGCTCCAGAGTGTGAACTTCCTAGGTCATGTAGTTAGCCAAGATGGAATTCATGTGGATCCCTCAAAAGTCAAAGCTGTTGAAGGATGGGCAATCCCGACAACACCCACGGAAATCCGTCAATTCTTGGGTCTAGCAGGCTATTATAGGAGATTCATTCAAAACTTCTCTAAGATCGCCAAGCGACTTACCTCGCTTACACAAAAGGGTGTACCATTCAAATGGACGGACAAACAAGAAGTCGCATTTCGAACCCTAAAACAAGCTCTCTGTAGCGCCCCGGTACTATCACTACCGGAGGGAACGTAAGATTTCGTGGTCTACTGTGACGCGTCAAATCAGGGCTTAGGTTGCGTTCTCATGCAGTGTGGAAGGGTGATAGCTTACACATCTCGCCAGCTAAAGACGCACGAAGTAAATTATACGACCCATTACCTGGAATTGGGAGCCGTGGTCTTCGCTCTGAAAATTTGGAGGCACTACCTGTATGGTACGAAGTGCACCATCTTCACGGACCACAAGAGTCTCCAGCACATCTTGAACCAGAAAAAGTTGAACATGAGGCAACGAAGATGGGTTGAATTATTAAACGATTACGAGTGTGAGAACAAGTACCACCCAGGCAAGGCCAACGTGGTAGCCGACGCATTAAGTCGGAAGGAGTACTCAAATCGTCGTACGAAAACTCTCTCTATAACCATTCAATCTCACATAGTCACTCAAATTGCGGTAGCCCAGTCGGAAGCCATGAAAGCGGAAAACAGGGCAAGCGAAGCACTGCGTGGGATGGAGAAGAACCTAGAGGCAAAGGAGAATGGAGTATACTACTTCATGAACCGTATTTGGGTCCCTAAAATCGGAGGATTTAGGGAGGTAGTTATGAAGGAAGCCCATAAGACGCGATACTCCGTTCATCCTGGTTCAGACAAGATGTATTTGGATATTAAACAACACTACTGGTGGCCTAACATGAAGGCAGAAATTGCTACCTATGTTAGTAAGTGCCTTACGTGTGCCAAGGTAAAGGTGGAGTACCAGAAGCCGTCAGGGTTATTACAGCAACCGGTAATTCCTGAGTGGAAATGGGAGGGGATTTCTATGGACTTCGTGACCAAGCTACCCAAAACGTCGGATGGACTAGACACCATATAGGTAATAATCGACCGACTGACGAAATCTGCTCATTTCCTGCCAATCAAAGAATCCTACAAGATGGAGAGATTGACGCGTTTATACATTCGAGAAATGGTGAGACTCCACGGAGTACCAGTGTCTATTATCTCGGATAGGGACAGTAGGTTCACTTCACGTTTTTGGCAATCACTCCATAAGGAAATGGGAACTCATCTCAACATGAGCACCGCTTATCATCCGCAAACGGATGGTCAAAACGAGCGAACCATCCAAACGCTCGGAGACATGCTCCGCGCATGCGTGATAGACTTTGGGAAGTCTTGGGATACCCACTTACCTTTAATCGAATTCTCGTATAACAATAGTTATCATTCGAGCATCAAGGTCGCTCCTTTCGAAGCACTATACGAGCGTAAGTGTAGATCACCGTTATGTTGGGCTGAGGTAGGTGATACCCAACTAGCAAAAACGCATACATCAGACAAGGCACTAACAGGACCGGAGATCATTCGTGAAACCACAGAAAAGATTATTCAAATCAGAGCTCGATTACAAGCATCGTGCGACCGACAAAAGAGCTACGCCGATAAACGACGAAAGCCCTTAGAATTTCAGGTCGGGGATCGAGTACTGTTGAAAGTCTCACCCTGGAAAGGAGTTATTCGTTTCGGAAAACGGGGAAAATTGAACCCACGATACATTGGACCTTTTGAGATCGTCGCCCGAATAGGTCCAGTGGCATATAAACTGCAGCTACCCGCAGAGCTAAACAGTGTTCACCCCGTGTTCCATGTCTCCAATCTAAAGAAGTGCCTATCGGATGAAACACTCGTCATTCCCCTTGACGAGATCGAAATCAACGAGAATCTCCTGTTCATTGAAGAACTGGTTGAGATCATGGACAGGGAGGTGAAGCGTACTAAGCAAAGCCGCATCCCGATCATGAAAGTACGGTGGAACGCGAAGCGTGGGCCAGAATTCACATGGGAGCGCGAAGACCAAATGAAGCAGAAGTACCCTCACCTATTTTAGCATTCTCAAATCTAGCTTTCAAACAGAATTTCGGGACGAAATTCCCTCTAACGGGGGGATGATGTCACAACTAGAAATTTTGTGTCTTGTAATCACTACATTCAAGTAAAAATGTAGAATCAAAAACTTAAAGAGCATGTAAGATGCTTACTCTATGACATCTAATTTTCAAACAAATACACCATACAAGTACTACAAATAGTCAACAAGCAATTGGAAACCCTAGAAGTTCTTGTTAGGTCCATTTTGGACTAGGACTTCCTTATTGGACTCATTGGGCCAATAAGCCTCCAATTTGACTATCATGGGATTAGAACCTTTAAATGGGCTCTAATTAGACCCACATCCATTTATTTCAACATTTTGGGCCACATTGGGCCTAGAATGAAATAAATTAATAACTATGAACCATAATTAACCTAATTTAGCCCTAACAAGTCATAAAAATCACCTTTATATTTATTTGGACCAAAAATCACTCAACATAACCATGAAAATTGGGCTTAAGCATTTAAGTCCCAAACATTCTCTTTTCCCCCTCCATTCTCGGCCCAAGCCCAAATAAAAGGGAGGAGTTGACTTCTTGCATGACACATCATCTTTGTATGGAAGATATCTAAGTATTACACTTCAAACATCCATGTATTCTCATCTTTCCATGCAAGCTCATTCTCTCTTCTTTCCTCTCTTCTCCCTCTCGGCCGAAACCAAACAAACACACACACACTTCACTTAAAAATTTTCTCTCAAGAAACTCACTCCATTTCTCTCCAAATTTTCGAGATCTAAGAGATGTTCAAGGGATTTCTTCCATAAAAATCATCATCTAAGGTAAGATATTGCTTAGATCCATAATCTAGCTAATTCTTTTCATCAAGAATCATCTCTTAATCCATTCAAGTTCATGATCTTGCATCTTAGAACCCACTAAGTTTGAGATCCATCCAAGGAACTTGATAGGGCCGAAAATAGCACCAAACTTCCACAAATCTTCTTCAAAACCGAGACCACATCCAAAGGTGAGCTTCATACCCCCTTATTTTCGGTTTTTATAAGTTTTGTGGGGGGGGGGGGGGAGAATACAAGCAAATGTGTAGATCTATCATTATGTGTATGCCTTGTATGATTTCTATGTTTATTTACATACTTTTGTGTGTTTATGGTGTTGAAACTAGTCAAAAGGACCTAAAAATCGAGATTTGTGTTATGATGCATGAAACAAGTGCTAAAACATATCATTATACATAAGTCATTACTAGAAAAATAACCAAGTTGGTTTAGATGAACATTGTGGGCTAAAAATCACATTTTTGGACTTAAAATGCTAAGAATATGAAGTTTAAGGGCCCAAAATGTCAAAATACAAATTCTGGAGGTTGAGAAGTGTCAAAACAGTTTCATAAAGGAATTTTCCAGAAATATACACTTTAGAATGTTTAAAATGTAAATTTCTAAACTTAATGGGCTAAAAATGAACTTTTCGGCCCAATAAGGCCCAATATGCGAAAATTTCAAAGTTGAGGGGCTGAAAATGCATTTTTGTGTAAAACAGGGGACTACTAGTGTCCCAAGTCCATTTCAAAGGTTAAAAATGCTTTTCACATTTAAAAGGGGCCAAATATGCGAAAATTCTCTATTTTGGGCCAAAAGTGTAAAATTTGCGAAAATGAAGGTTCCAGCCGAAAAAGTTTCATTTTGAGGGACTAAAACTGTTTTTCAAAAAGCTTTGGGCTGAAAAATACTTTTCTACAAGTTTTGATACTAAAGTGTCAAGAAAAATGGTTTAAGGACTAAAATATAAATTATTTTATATAAGGGTCCAAAAGTGTAAATTCAACTAAAAAGAAGGGTCTGAAAAATGTAACAGACTAAGGTCTTAAACAATGAACCCGGAACGATGAAATGCTAGTACCTCGACTATCGGCGAAATTCAATACACCTTCAACACCAAAAATCGTTATAAAACGAATTGATTCGGTCTCGAATCAATAACAATCCGAAACTACTAACACGACGATATTTCAATACACACATGGAACTCTCGGGAATTCAATACACACGCGAGAATACACCAGACGTCGATACACCGTCTTTGGGCCCAAAAGTTTCAAATCATGCTTGTTACACCTAGCTAGCCCAATGACATGATCTTTAGGCCCGAAGGAAATTTGCTTACATGTAGTTGGGTCTAATACGACTTAATTCCGTGTAAAAGGACTTTCAATGGCAACGTGCTGCTGGTCCCCAAGGGTCCTTCAGTACTGCTAGCAAAGTCGAGAATTCACCAATGCGAGTTGGGCTAAGGGCCCTTCGCATTCACTATAGCCTTGAACGACGTAGGGAAATACCGGGGCTTTGCACCCTCTTTTTCCCCTCGGTCGTGGGGCTACATGAGTCCGGGGGGTTGGGTTAAGTGAATAAGTGCAAGCGACGCCTAAGGGATCGTTTGTATGGTTGTCAACTGGTCGTTTTCATTAATGTACGTTACAACAATTCACAATCCACAATTAATCCAACGTCCCCGGAGCTCAACGAATACACCTGTCGTAACGAATACACCTGTCGTAACGAAATAACGAAGCATAAAATTATTTAATGCAAAGCAATGGGAAAACGTCGGGTTTTCCTAGGGTTTTCAATTAATACACCTACGAATTACATACCGAGTTTTACAAATCGTACTCTTACATTTATAGAAACAAACAAGCATACTTTCGGATCTTCACACCTTTTATACTATACAATTTTCAGAAAATATCAGATTTTTCTGGTGGTTTTCAAAACAATACAAAATATTGGATTTCAAACATTACTTATGAACTCACCAACATTTCATATGTTGACGTTTTTAAAATACTTGTATTCTTAGGTAACAGATAAAGTGAAGGAAGAATTGTACTCTATGACGTTTTGCTGTTGTTTAATTAATATCGAACAATTTACTTTTGGGAATGTAATATTTTGAAACTATGTACTGAATGTAAACGCTACCAGTTGTAATATTCCAATGCTTGGTATTGTATGATGTTATGTTTCATGTATATTCATTGTGATGGTATTCAATTGAGTCACGATAGCCCCCGGACGTTTCCGCCGTCTGGTTCGGGGGTGTGACATATCAGATATTCTTCTTACATAACCTGGATGCATAAACTAAGGATTATAGAAATATTAATGAATATTTGTTAGTTGGATGATAAACCGATTGTTTGTAAAGTACTAACATTTGTCCTGGAAAATCCTATATTTTCCCTAAGTGTGAGCTGTTGTCTTAATTGTTCTAAAAATTGAAAAGTACAAGTATCTTCCTTACTTATTTTATTAAAGCATTGCTCTGAATGAAAACCTTGGCTACTACTTGTAAAGTATAGTAGTTTGATTACATAAAATAAAACTAATTGAAAACGTATTGTGCTGTATACTGAAAGTGTTGTCTCACAATGTAGTTCTCTCAATGAATTCACGAATAATACTATGAAAACCCCTTTTTGTTATTAACATGTATCCTTATGAAAATAATAGCTTTGTTTATACTTCATATTTAGTAAGTTCTGCGTTCAAATGTGTGTTAACGATAAGGAAATATAATAATTAAATTATATTTTTAAAAACTAATTACTTGTGCTTTTACTTGTAAAAGCATATGGGTATGAACTCACCGTTAGTTGCATGTATGTGCCGGACAACGAGACTGGATATGATGACCCTCGAGTTTGTTGTATGAGAAGTTAACAAAATCCTAATAATGATTAAACACATATTTGCATTTAAATTAGTGAGAGCATTAATTAAAGTGTTAGAAAACACTTGATTTTAGTTTTGGAATGTCACCAAGACTCGATCGAAGTGGAACAAGTAGGTTTTCAACCTAGATTCCAATTGATGCTGATTGCGGCCGTGAACGGTATGTGAAGGGTTTACGGTCTTGGAAGGGTTCACGATCTGTTCTTGGTAAAATATGAAGATTTGAAGGGTTTATGGTCGTGCATGCAAGAACAACAATGTTTGACTTGATGAAAAGACAGATGTTTGATGCTCCAAAACGTGTTCTAAGTTGGATTTAAGTGATAGAGGAAAAGAAAACTTGAGTTTTTCGGGTGATGATTTTAGAGAGAGAAAGGGTGTTCATGGCCAGAAAGTATAAATGCAGGTAGGAGTCATTTATATATAGGCTGGGTGTATGGTCGGTGGTGGGGTCCATCAACCATGAACGGGTTTACAGCCTTGATCGAGTTCACAATCGTGAACACCACTTAGGCTGAAATCTGCTGATTTTCGAAGGAAACTTGGGTTTTCGCGCAATTTTGGTTCCGACTCTTATATAAAATTCAATTATATAACTTAAATGATTTTCTAAACCATAGGAATTTGACGGAACTAGATAAAAATGTTGGATAAGGTGTCTAAGTCCATAACTATTTCTGGTATGTGTTGGATTAGTGTCTAAGTCCATAACTATTTTGGTATATACTTGACCCGATGGTGCATGGTCCTTTTGGGTTGCCTTCATCAAAGCAACTTGATAGGATGAATTATGGAGAGAAAGGATTAATTATGATTTATTAATATATTATAAGAATAAGGGACTAATACTGTCAATTGTGTGATAGTTGAATATTGAGCTAATGGACTCCATATTAAAGGGGTGGACGAATTCTATGGGGAAACCCATTAGAAATCGTCCTAGGCCTTTAAGGAAGGAGTCCATGGGTTGCTTAGGGCCTAAGCATCCAAATTAGGGTTTGCTTGTTAGAAAACCGTAATAGCCTCACTATTTAAAGAACCCTTAAGCCCCAAAAACGTGGTGAACTTGTTCTCTAGGGTTTTCACATGTTTTGGGCAGCCTCCTTCTCTTCTCCTCTTCATCCTCTTGCTCTTGGTGTTTGTGAACCATTAGAGGAGTGACATTTGTGACTCTAAGCTTTCTAAAGTCATTACAAGGAGGATTTGAGATTGTTATTACTACATAACAATCAAGGTATGATCTAAATCCTAATTCATATGTTGTATTGATTATCATATACTAGATCTAGGGTTTATATTCTTGGATGAATTGCATGTACAATAGAGAAACCTAGATCCAAGCATTAGGGTTCGCGTGAGCACATAGGATTTTCTTATGGATAAAACCCATCAGTATGTACTTGACCCGACCCGGCATGGTCCATGTGGGTTGCATGGCACCATACAATTGGATAGACTAAATGAGAGAAATAACACTTGTGGTTTATTAATATATTATAAGTTCTAATATATTAATAATATTATTTAATTAGTTTGATCAAGAATTAATTTTAGAATTAATTAAGTGATCAAAAGATAACTAATTAAATATATGGGTTGATTATGTAAATCATCCATAACTTATATAGTGGGATAAGAAGCTCCATGGATAATCAAGTTGGGTTGAACCCATTTGATGCTCCATGGAGGCTCCATGGGAGTTACAAACCCATGGGTCATGGAAATGAAGAGTCATGACACATTAGGGTTTACATGGTGTAACCCAAAATGTGTCAACACTATATAAAGTTCATGTTTCTCCCAAAATCGGGTACACATGCATGCTTGAGGGCTAGAGCCTATTTTTAGAGTGTTATACTTTCTCTCCAAGTTTACTCCATAGCATTTGGTGTTGTGTGAAGCATTTGAGGCATCACACTTGGGGTGCTAGGCTCACAAGGTTTCAAGGATCAAAATTGACAACAAGGTATGTAGTTCTATCTTTTATTCAAGTTAAAATTGTTCCCATGTATTGTAGATAGGATAATAGCCTTGGAAATCAACTTTGCATGATAATTAGACTAACATAGATCCAAGGTTATTAGGGTTGCATGTACACTTAGAAAGTGTTAGAATGCTCAAAACCCATCAGTGGTATTAGAGCCTAGGCTTGTTTGTTTGTTATTTGTGCTAAATATTTGAAAAAAGTCGATTTTGTGCAATCTGCCTGATGAACTCGCTGAGTCCATGGGGGGACTCGCCGAGTTCATGTGTATCTTCAACCTACTCGCCGAGTAGGTTCGTGCACTCGGAGAGTAGGAGCTACAAAATGCAGATTTTCGACTTTTGCTGCTGGAAATGGACTAGAAACATTACCCTAAAATGTTTTGGTGTTATAAAACTTGTTTTTGATGGTATAATGTTTGTTCTAATCCATTTACAATGGCAAATATCAATTTTTCATGATTATATGTGTTCTTATGGTCTTGAAACTTTGATATGGATATTCATTTTCTTGATCTTATGAATTTAGATGATCATAGGAATTACTTGTAACCTACATGGTAGTTTAATTCTTGATCATAATGTGTTTTAATGGAGTCCATAACTTGTCCTCAAGTTATGGAAAACCAAGAGTCACACTTGAATTAAAACCATTAAAAGAACACAAGAGTTAGAAAAATGAAGAGTCTTCATTTTTTAATACTCTAATTAACTCATAAGTTACAAGAAATGAAAAGTTTTGAAAGTTTACAAAACTTGCCCTCATGTTTTGGAACAAGTAAAGTTTTGATTAAAAGTTTAGTTCCAACCCTTAGAATTTTAAAAGTTAAAATTCAACCCTTATACTTATAATATTATAAGTTAATAATAATATCTATATGTATAAGATCAAAGTTGTATTACCGCTAGTACGCCTCATTCACGAAGCCAGTCTATAAGGTGGGTATAAGGTTGTTGCCTATAAAATGGCAACTTAATGAGTGTCCACTCTCACCCACCGCTTGCTTGACTGGTGGAGGGTCGTTAGCCGAACGGGTAGGACAATGACTTAAAAATTCTCATTAAAAGTATAATGATTATTATAAAGTAACTAAATGTTTTATAAATTCCCAATCTTAGTTACTTTAGGAAAAATGTGAATAAGGTTCTAATCCATGATATTACACTTTGCACCTTGTTTATGTCATTGGTGGAGCGTGTGTGGTTTACCGACACACTAACTTGAACTTAACAAGGAAGGAAAAGGGTGACTTAAGGTTTTTCATGAGGTCGGAAGGAGCGCGTGTGGTTTACCGGCACAACGATTAAGTGAAAAAGATTAAGGGTACCAAGTAATTTGCATCGTTACTTCACACCTTGTTTTGCGATCCTCGATATCCTAGTCACAAAACATGCAGGGCACACTCGAGATTGAAACATGCCATTGAAAAGTTCAATGAGTCTCATAGAATCTAGGAATTTCTAAAAACCAAATAAAACCTAATAATTTATATTTCATTGTCATGGTGGAAAATGGTGAAGCGTCATTCACCTACCTTTCAAATATGTTATAACTTGGATTACGGCATCCCTCTTCTAGGTTATAATATATTGTGATTGGATCCTAGTCTTAAATATTACATTTGGGTGTCTTATTAAGGACTATCCCTATATCTATAGTAAACTCATCTTTCTTCTCTTCAGATGTCTTCTAATAATTCTACTCCTGGCTCAAACCCTACTGGCTCCTTCTCTCTCATGAACCTTTGTGGGAGAGTCATCTTTGATGGATCCAACTTTACTGACTGGATCAGAAACATCAGGATGGTCACTCGTTACGAGAACAAGGAATATGTTCTTGACAAGGAGCTCAAGGTGCCTGAGCCAACTGCTACTCCTGAGGAGTTTGCTGAATATGAGGCACATGAAAGAGATGCTACCAAAGTGGCATGCATCATGATGGCAACCATGACAGCCGAGCTCCAAAAGTCCTATGAAGACTACTATCCTTTTGAGATGCACCAGGATTTGATGGACTGCTACCATCAGAGTGCTCGTCAAGAGCGATATGAAATCATCTCCTCTATGATCACCACCCAAATGTAAGATGGTGAACCCGTCACAAGCCACATGCAGAAAATGCAAAGGTATGCGGATCGATTGATGAAGTTGAATGTGAACTTCCCCGAGGAGTTAGCAATAGATATTATTTTGAACTCCTTACCTTCGTGTTATGATCAATTCCGCATTACATATCACATGAATAAGGAGGAAGTTACACTTAGGAAACTTCAGGGACTCCTAAAGACCACAAAATCAGGTCTTAAAGGTAAGTCGGTTGTGACTACTCCTGCTACTACTCCAAACTCAGCACCTGTCCTGGCAATCGGGAAAGGTAGAGGGAAGAAGAGAAAGAACCCTTCGAAGGGTACCAAGGGTAAGACTCTTGATGGCTCCTCTTCTAGTGGAACCAAGAAAGGTTTCGTTACACCTTCTTCTGATCCCAAAGAGGATGAATGCTTCTACTGCCACAAAAAGGCGCACTGGAAGCGTAACTGCCGAAAGTACCAGCAAGATGTGAAGGATGGGAAAGTTAAACCCAACCATGCAGGTATTTACACTATCTCATCTAATAATTCACTCTATTCTAACTCTTGGGTCCTTGATACCGGTTGCGGTATTCATATTTGTTCTGAATTGCAGGGACTAAGAAGAAGTGAGAATGTGGAGCATGGAAAGATAAACTTGATCATGGGGAATAGGAAAGTTTCACCTGTCACCAAGATTGGAGTTTATACTTTGTTGCTTAGTAGTGGATTTGCTTTAGATTTGAATAAATGTTGTTATTCACCAGAAATGGCAAGAAATGTTATTTCCTTTCATGCTTTGTATAAACAAGGTTTTACCTGTTCTTTTGATAATGAAATTGGTGGAATAAATGCTTTCTTTAATAATGTGTTTTATTTTAAAGCATTACCTTGTGATGGTGTGTATGAAGTTGTGTCTATTGTAGATAACTTAGGAAATAATGTATTGTGTATTGATTCTACTAATAATAATAACTTGGATAAAGCATCATTATGGCATTGTCGTCTTGGACATATAAGCAAGAAACACATAGGCCAACTCCAAAAGGATGGAGTCTTGGTGTCATTTGACCTAAAGTTAGATGAGAGTTGCGAATCATGCTTACTTGGAAAAATGACAAAGTCACCATTCACAGGTTAATGTGAGAGGGGTGAAGGTTGGTTGGATCTTGTACACACGGATGTATGTGGACCCTTCAAAACTGCCACAAGGGATGTTAATAGTTATTATGTGACTTTTACAGATGATTATAGTAGATATAGATATGTCTACTTAATCAAGAATAAGTCAGATACTTTTGAAAGGTTTAAAGAGTTTAAACAAGAAGTCAAGAATCAATTGGGCAGGAACATTAAGATGCTTCGATCCGATCGTGGTGGTGAGTATCTTAGTACTGATTTCCTCGACTATCTAAGGAATGTGGGATTGTCTCACAATTGACACCTCCCAGGACACCACAGTTGAATGGTGTAGCTGAGAGGCGTAATCGAACCTTGTTGGACATGGTTCGTTCCATTATGAGTCGAGCTACGCTACCAATCTCATTTTGGGGGTATGCGTTAGAGACTGCCACCCATAACCTTAATCTGGTCCCTACAAAGAAGGTTGTTGAAACACCTCACGAGATGTGGACTAGAAAAGTTCCTAGTCTAGCCCACATCAAGGTTTGGGGTTGCGAGGCTTTTGTGAGACGCGAGACTCATGACAAGCTCGAACCTCGAAGCGAGAGGTGTATTTTCATTGGCTACCCACAAAAATCCTTTGGTTACCTCTTCTATAGACCTAGTGAGAATATGGTCTTTGTATCAAGGAGGGCTGTCTTTCGAGAGAGAGAGAGAGTTCATAAGCCAAGGAGACAGTGGGAGGCTAATTGAACTTAAAGAACTTCAAGAGTCAAGTGGTGAAGGAACCTCAAACCCTGGCAGTCAACTTGAGGAGGAACCTCCTGTTGATCCAATTATACCTCCAGTTGTACCTCTGAGGCGTTCCACAAGGGTTAGGAATGTACCTGAGCATTACTATGGTTTCCATATTACTGCGAAAGGTGAGACACTTATTAGTGATGAGACAATAGTAGGCCTGGATGAACCTAACAGCTATGCGGAAGCCATGTTAGGCCCTGAGTCTGCTAAATGGAAAGCGGCAATAGATAGCGAGATACAATCCATGTATGACAATTAGGTCTGGGACTTGGTTGACAATGTGCCAGGTCGTAAGACAGTTGGGTGCAAATGGATCTTCAAGAAGAAGATCGACATGGATGGTAATGTACACACTTATAAGGCACGACTGGTTGCAAAGGGCTTTTCTCAAACTCAAGGAGTTGATTATGATGAGACCTTTTCACCAGTAGCCAATATTAAGTCTATTAGGGTATTGTTAGCCATAGCTGCATTTCATGACTATGAAATATGGCAAATGGATGTCAAAACCACTTTCCTTAATGGAAAGTTGGCTGAGGATGTTTACATGAATCAGCTAGGGGGTTTTGTCAGCACATAGTACCCTAATAGAGTGTGTAAGCTTGAGAAATCCATCTATGGATTAAAGCAAGCACCTCGCAGATGGAATCTTTGCTTTGATGAGAAGGTCAAAAAATTTGGCTTCTCTAGGAGTGAAGATGAATCTTGTGTATATGTCAAGGCTAGTGGGAGTATAGTTAGCTTTTTGGTACTCTATGTGGATGACATACTACTCATAGGAAATGACATCCCAACTCTGCAGGAAGTTAAGTCCTGGCTTGGGAAGTGTTTTGATATGAAGGACCTAGGAGAAGCTGCCTATATTCTAGGAATAAGGATTTTTAGAAACCGGAGTAAAAGACTAATTGGACTTAGTCAGAGTACATACTTGGATAAGGTGCTGAAGAGATTCAGCATGCAAGATTCCAAGAAAGGAGAGTTACCCATCCAAAGTAGCACTAGACTGAGTAAGACTCAGAGCCTGAGTACTAAGGATGAGATAGCAGAAATGAGTCGAGTACCTTATGCTTCGGCAGAAGGCTCGATCATGTATGCTATGACCTGTACTCGTCCTGATATAGCCTTTGCTTTAAGCATGGTTAGCAGGTATTAAGGGAATCATGGTAAGGCTCATTGGACAGCGGTAAAGAACATTCTCAAGTACCTGCGGAGGACTAAGGACTGGGTCCTTACCCTCGGTGGGACTGATGACTTGAGAGTCGTAGGGTATAGTGATTCAAGCTTCTAGACTGATAAGGATAATTTCTGCTCTCAGTCGGGCTGGGTCTTTACCTTAAACGAAGGAGCAATCTCTTGGAAAAGTTCCAAGCGGGAGACAGTGGCTGATTCAACTTTCGAATTAGAGTATATAGCGGCAAGCGAGGCGGCAAAAGAGGCTATATGGCTAAAGAACTTCATCGGAGACCTTGGAGTTGTACTAGCTATATCGAAGCCTATAGAGATTTTCTGTGATATTGAAAGTGTTGTTGCCTTAGCCAAGGAACCAAGGGATCACGGGAGATCCATACACATTGACAGAAAATATCATTTCATCAGACATCATATAGAAGAAGGACTTCTCATGGCAAAGAGGGTATCATCGGATGAGAACCCGGTGGATCCCCTCACGAAGAGACTGGGTAGGGTTAAGCATCTCCAGCATGCTAGGAGCATAGGGCTAAAGGATGATATTAGTCTTAGTAGTTAGATAATTTTGAAATTTGTAAAATGTAATTGACATTTGATGATGAATAAAAGTTGTGTTTATTTATGAGTAAAGTGTTGATATCTCTTGTCAATCGTTTACTATTATTTCTTTTGCATGTTTTGACTTCCAGAATATTTATGTTGTTTTACATATTATTCAAATTATCCACAGTCAGTCATATGTTGGAAGTAGATATGAAGTAAGACTGTCATGATTTGGCTGTAGAGGTCTAAGATGTTGGACATGGCCACAACACTCATGAGTGATCATAAGTTCTGAGTATTGGATTCAACCCACGCTCGTTGGTATCACTTCATGGAATTTTATCTCGAGTGATCGCGAGACGGTAATATCATATAAGTCTTCAAACCTAGAGATATGACCTGTTAACTATGAGTTAGTTATGCATTGAACGCGCGAAACCGCATTGGTAACTCGATGTTGTAAAACGTGCATTTGTGTGTAATTTAACAAATAGTAGAACAAGCATATGAGTCGAAGTTTATCTGTTCCTTCTTTGATTAGAAGCTGATATCTGGGCACCTCGATGATTTTGTTTTGACCTATATACCGGGCCCAGTCAGAACTAAGTTGATGTGTTTAATTAAGTTCTACGTCAAACAAATCGGAAATCGGGAAACAAAGTGCTGGACAATAAGCAAGACCATGTTCCATGTGTTTGTCCAGCTGATATCTAAGAACAGAGGATTATATGATCCCTTATCTGAAATGGCATACCATCATCTTCTCAGTTCCGAGAAACCTTGAAAAGAGCTACGATTGCCGATCGGTTCCTGAGGTCATACTTGCGGTTATAGTTATTAGACTTAACCAAGTGGGAGACTGTTGGATAAGGTGTCTAAGTCCATAAGTATTTCTGGTATGTACTTGACCCGACCCGGCATGGTCCATTTGGGTTTCATGGCACCATACAATTGGATAGACTAAATGAGAGAAATAACACTTGTGGTTTATTAATATATTATAAGTTCTAATATATTAATAATATTATTTAATTAGTTTGATCAAGAATTAATTTTAGAATTAATTAAGTGATCAAAAGATAACTAATTAAATATATGGGTTGATTATGTAAATAATCCATAACTTATATAGTGGGATAAGAAGCTCCATGGATAATCAAGTTGGGTTGAACCCATTGGATGCTCCATGGGAGTTACAAACCCATGGGTCATGGAAATGAAGAGTCATGACACATTAGGGTTTACATGGTGTAACCCTAAATGTGTCAACACTATATAAAGTTCATGTTTCTCCCAAAATTGGGTACACATGCATGCTTGAGGGCTAGAGCCGATTTTTAGAGTGTTATACTTTCTCTCCAAGTTTACTCCATAGCATTTGGTGTTGTGTGACGCATTTGACGCGTCACACTTGGGGTGCTAGGCTCAGAAGGTTTCAAGGATCAAAATGAACAAGGTATGTAGTTCTATCTTTTATTCAAGTTAAAATTGTTCCCATGTATGCTAGATAGAATCATAGCCTTGGAAATCAACTTTGCATGATAATTAGACAAACATAGATCCAAGGTTATTAGGGTTGCATATACACTTAGGAAGTGTTAGAATGCTCAAAACCCATCAAAAATTTCAAAATTTATTTAACAGAATCGGACTAATGTTAACGAAAAAAGGTTCGGGTTGCCACACTCTTCAATCCTTATTGCTTGTTTGTTCGACACCCTATAGGATAATGTGTTCTATGAATATCCAAGGAATATTCCTTCATCATCCTTCACTTGAAATTTGGAAAGATGATCTTTCAAATTCATAATGAAACATATACAACCAAAAACATGTAAAAAATTGATGTTAGGTTTCCTTTTGTTACTCATTTCATAAGGGGTGATATTAAATCTTCAATGTATGAAAGAATGATTTTGAGTGAAACAAGTAGTAGAAGCAACCTCATCCCAATATTATTATGTTAGATTCGTATATGTAAGCATCCTTCTAGTTGATTCACACAAAGATCAAATTTTCCTTTCCACTACTTCATTTTATTGTGATGTGTATGGAGCTGAAAGTGTATGAGAAATTTGATGACTAATCATGAATGAATCAAGAACTCGAATCCTGAATTCGGTCCTATTATCACTTCTGATTCTCCTGATTGTTCTCTTCAAGCTTACTAAGATATTTTTGATGAAATAAATCATGACTTGAGCGATTTCAAACTTTTTTCAGAGAAAATAAACCCAAGTAAAATGTGAAAAGTCACATACTGTCACTAAGATATACTTTTCCCATTGAGCGACTCAATTGTCGAGGGACCACATAAATCAATATGTAGTAATTCAACAGGCTCACCTATCTTCGAGTTGATGACAATTGAATGTCCTTGTTGATGTTGTTTACCTTGCTCATAAGTTGCACATAAAGAATCGTTGTCAAATTTAAGTAGAGGTAATCCGTGACCAAGATCATTTAAAACAAGTTTATTAAGATTTTTGAAATTCAAATGTTAAATTCTTCGATGCCAAAGCCAACTTAAATCTGACGAATCCTTTGACAATAAGCAAATTAATGATAAACCATCAATGGGCTTTATGTCCAATGTGAACACATCTCCTTTTATTTTTGATTTCAATAACACTTCTTTTGTTATTTTATTGGAGATCACACTTGCTTTCTCAATGAGCAACACTTGATTTCCCGTTCCAACAACCAGCTGAGATACACTTATGAAGTTATGTTTCAAACCATCGACACAAGCAACTATTTTTATTGTAAAATTTCCATTTTGTGATTCTTTCTATTGCCGTTCACCTTGTATTTGTTATTATTCCAAAACTTCACTGCTCCATCATTTTGAAGCTTCCTAAAATCTCTCATACACTCTTTCCATCCAGTAATGTGACGAGAACAACCACTATCAATGTACCAATTCTCATCGTATTACTTGTCACATACTACATGCAATCACTTAGAGAGATTTAGGTACCCAAGGCTTGTTGGGTCCTTGTGAATTAGCATGGAATGTAGTGTGAAAAGTAGAATTAAAAATTTAATTTTGAACTTTGAATTTAAAATTGATCATTAAATAACCTTCAATATTTTTTTTGGTAAAGGAACATATTCATACGATATCGAAGCATCAACATTGATTTATTCTTTTTCAACTTTATTTTTAGAAAACTCACCTTTTGTTTTGGATTTTAGATCACTCCATTTTAATGGATTTGACAATGTTTTTTTTGAAGAAGTACTTCCATTTGTAGATTCACACAAGTCACTCTCAAAAGCTTGTTTCACTTGATCTTGTGAAAACTCATATGATTGATATCTTTTACCTTTGTGCTCAAACCAATGGTTGAAACTGTCGAAATCTGTTTTATCTTTAGAAAAGGGAACCATAGATGGTTGTGTCGATTTTGGATTTAAAAAACATGGTTGTGTGTTTTTCTTGATTTGATTTTGAAAAAGATTGACAAGGTTTCGGTTGAAATCGAGTTTGATATCTATGTTGATATCCAAAGCGTGATCCATTTTGAAAACAATTTTGATTATGTTGGAAACTTCTTTGACCACATTTTTTAGCATGAATTTGTTTATTGGTTGAAAAAGGATTTTGATACCTTTGATTATAACGAAACTTTTACTCTTGTTTAAAACGATTTTTATTTTTATTTTGAACATGAGTTTGTGAACCTTTTTGAAAATTATTTGGTGAATTGTTTTGAAGATGATGTTGGTAATTCTTGTGTGAACACTTTTGTGAATGTTGTTGAGAAAGTTTTTGATTTTGAAGATCACGTCTATTTATTTTGTGAATTTTGTTGAGAAAGTTTCGATTATTCTTCAAGTTGATTTTTATTCTTTTTGTTGTAACTTTTGGACCTTTGAGTTTTGATCCTTTAACTCTTCTGGAAGAGATGACAATAAAAATAAAAATCATTTTAAACAAGAGTCGAAGTTTTGTTGTGATTAAAGGAATCAAAATCGTTTTTCAACCAATAAAAAAATTCATGCTAAAAATATGGTCAATGACATTTGCAACATAATCAAATTTGTTTTTAACATGGATTACCCTTATCAATGGATTTTTACCTGTCGTTAACAGAAGATTGAGTTTCTTTCACAACTTAAACACCGTTTTTGTCATTTTTGTTATCTTTGGAATACAATATTTGACTTTTCTAACATTGAAAACTTTTTGATCTTTGATTCAAATCATTTTCACAACATTTTCATTTGAGTAAAATCCCCATAATTAACTTTCTTGTTTTCCTCATTCAACAAGTCTTGTAACTTGAGTTCCTAGTATCTCCATTTCTAGAAAATTCTTCCCTTTTTAACTCAAAACTTTTGTATACTCATTTGTATACTAAAAGACTTTTGCTTCAACAACTCTTGAAATTTCCTTATCACCAGAAACATCATCAAATATACTTTGATTTTTTGTGATATATTCAATATTAATTTTCACTTGAGTAAATTTAGTTTCAGCTGTCAAAGATGAATCAACATTAAGCTTCGATATTGAATCAACTATCCGTTTGCTTTTAGCTAGTGAACCAACTTTAGTGACTGATATATTCGAACAATCAACACATTCCTCTTCTTTAAATTCACATATTTTTTAAGATTCATCTTCGATATCAGAAAAATTTTCTTGAGAATATTGTTTTGAAGATTCAATTTTGTTAAAAATTTTCATTTGTTCATCCTTACTCAAAGTTTCATTAATAATATCAACCAATTCATCAACATCCAAATGTTCATCAATATTCACAACACCATAAGCATAAGAATCATTTGGTACTTGATCATTGGAGAAACCTTATTCCCACAATCAAATGTAACCTCATTAACTAATTCCTTTCTAAAATGAATAAAAGGTAGAAGTTTATGATGCTATTTTTTTTACAGATATTAGATGAATGATATAGTAATGTGAGATTTCCATAGAGTCTTTTGGCATTATTACAGTAAATATTTGTCTGTTTAGTTAACAATATAATGTCTAACCTTATAGAATAATGATATAATGTAACATTACTCAGTTTGAAACTTAAAGTTTCTACTCTATAAAATTTCTCCTCAACTCTATTTTTTGCACATAAATCTCAACTTTCCTTGTTTTCCACATACTACTCATAGAAATCAACAAATCATGAAGGTAAGCACAAGCATCATCTATATTTGATAAAATAGAATCATAAAAACTTGAAGAAATATTAAGTGGGATTATAAAATTACATACCTTCTCATTTATTGGAGACTTTGAAGTGGTTTCCATCAAACACTTTCGTTCGACCTGCTCTCTGGACTCACACATTCGCTATCTGACATCTCAACTTTGCTATTCATCTCAGACTTCTAAACCCCTTTTTATTAATAAGTGTTACAAATAAATCATCCAAATGCGAGGACCGAAAACCTTTGCATAAGTGAAATCAAGCTCTCGACCATAAACCGTTCAGACAGCAAACTGTTCTTGGCCGAAAACCCTTCTCGGATAGAGTTCCTGACCGAGAACCCGTAAATCCTATCCATTGGCATGAGATTCTAAGTTTTTTGCTATTCCCAAAGCAGGTGTCCCATCATGTTTTCGGCCATATATACATGGGGACCGAAATCAATACCTCCTTATCACACCTTCTAGCCAAAAACACCTTTTTTCCCTCTCAAGAACACAACCGAAAACCCACCATTCTCTCTCAACTATCATCTGAAAACCACTTGAATCTTCATAGGATCATATTGAGTTCTTCAAGTGTTCTTCATACCATCAAGCAATCATCATTCTATCTCCTTAAACCCAACCGAAAACACCTTGATCCTCTTGGTTTCACCAAGAACACCAAGAACACCACTTGAATCATCAAGTGACCGAAAACCCAAAGGTGACTGAAATCACCTATGACGCTTTCAGTTCCATTCTAATACCCCTAATTGTAAGTGATTCTTACTTTTTAGGCTATACCATATCATATTTACCACTATTTTCACTAATTATATACATATATATTGCGTGAAATGCTATTAGGTCTTGATTTTGTTACGAGATTTAACTTGTGGAATTAACTATATTACACCGTATCTTCACTCGAACACTCACATTAGGTGAGTTCATACCCTTATGTTTTACCATTTTTAAATGCTTTTAGGGGGAGAATACAAGCAAAACACAAAATAGTTGTGTTAACACTTACATGCGATTACAATCCATTTTTAAGATATTAATGCTTTTATAAACTTATTAAACTATTTTAAACTGTTTTCAAACTCTTAAATTGTTGTTTTTATCAAGTCATATTCATATATATCTTTATGTATAATTAGGATTTAACATACATAAGACTATTGCTCGTGGCTTGACTCCTGTTCCTTGTTTGGTTGTGGGTTTAAGGTAGGATCACGGGTCCGTCTGTCAGTTAAACCTTAATTATACATGCCAAGTAAATATATGAGTATTAAAATTATTTCAATAACATTTTCAATCATTTCAATACAAACATAACATTTGTAAACTATAATAGGTATAGTTTTGAGATCCATTCACACTATTATCTAGTTCAACAATACATTACATGAATCAATACATAAGTACAATTACTTTTCATTACAAGTACATTATTCATTTACAAAAACAAGAAAACATATACACACTATATGTAAACGAGTTAATACTAGAATGTGAGACACTACTTCAAGGTACTTAGTAAGGTTCTTGGTAAGTCCTTTTATAACCAGAGTCTCCTAGAGGGAGAGCGTGAATTTGTGTATAGATCTTTACGGGACTGACAATCCCGCACCTCGATTGTTACCTATAGTTGGACCGGCAGGTCTACATGTGACAAATGTCATAACTTTTCGATGCCTGAAGAACTTTGTGTAAGCCACTAGTTAGTTTAGCATGGTTATAATCTCATTCACATTTAATGTTAACTAAAACATTTTGGTTTACAAAACAAACATTACTCCAGTGGTTTTATTTTAAGTAGTAGGACTACCTACCGTTACTTTCCTGAACTATTACACTATAGAGTTCATACAGGTGCAGTACACTATTTTGTATCACGGAAAACATATATTTATGGAAGACACACACTCACACTATTCCAGAGTACAAAATCATACAAATATTTTGGTCTTAAGGCCTAAGACTACTTTTCATTTAATAGAGAAAATATTGGATTTTCTGGGGAACATACTAACATTTTCATGGAACAAATACAAACTTCAAATACTAAATGCTTATGAACTCACCAACTTAAATGTTGATACTCTTTTTTCACAATAACTTGTATTCTCAGGGAACCAGTAAACATGTATACTCACCCAGGTTTTTGAGAAGACGGAGCCTGTTCAAGACTCTTATTTTATTTTGCTATACATTTTTGGTGTCATACAATCAATTCTAAGAACAAACATGTATTAACTGTATTTTAAATTCAATGGATGTTGTTGCTTGTTTTACTATTATGCAATTGTTATGATACTGTACATGGCATCCTCCGTGATGGGTTTTGAGCATTCTAACACTTCTTAAGTGTACATGCAACCCTAGTAACCTTGGATCTATGTTTGTCTAATTATCATGCAAAGTTGAATTCCAAGGTTATATTCATATCTAGCATACATGGGGAACAATTTTTAACTTGAATGTAAGATAGAATAACTTACCTTATTGTTGCTTATGATCCTTGAAACCTTGTGAGCCTAGCACCCCAAGTGTGATGCCTCAGATGCTTCACACAACACCAAATGCTTTTGGAATGACTTTAGAGAGAATACACACTTCTAAAATCGGCCTAGCCCTCTTGTTTCATATGTGTAGCCAATTTTGGTGGAGAATGGGTTTCTTATATAGTGTTGACACATCTAGGGATACACCATGTAAACCCTAATGTGTCATGAGTCTTCATTTCCATGACCCATGGGTTTGTAACTCCCATGGAGCATCCTATGGGTGGAACCCAACTTGATAATCCATGGAGCCTCTTATCCAACTATACAAGTTATGGATGATTTACATAATCAACCCATATATTTAGTTAGTTATCTTTTGATCAATTAATTAATTCTAAAGTAATTCATGATCAAACTAATTAAATAATATTATTAATATATTAGAACTTATAATATATTAATAATTCCCAAGTGTTATTTCTCTCATTTAGTCTATCCAATTGCATGGTGCCATGCAACCCAAATGGACCATGCCGGGTCAGGTCAAATACATACCAGAAATAGTTATGGACTTAGACACCTTATCCAACATTCTACCACTTGGATAAGTCTAATAACTATAACTATAATACTTCAGGAACCGAACGACAATCGTAGCTCTTTCAAGGTCTCTCGGAACTAAGAAGATGATGATATGCCATTTAAAATAAGTGATCATATAATCCTCTATTCTAGATATCATCCTGACAAATACATGGAACAATGTATTACTTATTGTCCAACAATTTGTTTCCCAATTTTCGATTTGTTTGACAAAGAACTTAATTGAACACATCAACTTAGTTCTAACCGGGCCCGATACATAGGTCAAAACAAAATCATCTAGGGGCCCAGATATCAGCTTCTAATCCAAGAAGGAACAGATAAAATTCAAATCATATGTTTGTTCTACCACTCATTGAATTATACACAAAAGCACGTTTTATAACATCGAGTTACCAATGCGTTTTCGTACAATCAATGCATAACCAACTCATAAGTAACAAATCATATCTCTAGGTTTGAAGACTTATATGATATTACCGTCTCACGATCACTTGAGATAAATTCCATGTAGTGATTCCAGTGAGCGTGGGTTGAGTCCAATGCTCAGAATTTATGAGCACTCATGATTGTTGTAGCCATGTCCAACACCTTAGACCTCTGCAACCAATCATGACAGTCTTGATTCATACCTACTTCCGATATATGACCGACTGTGGAGGTTTGAATAATATGATCTACCAAACATAATTATTCTGGAAGTCAAAACATGTAAAAGAAATATAGTAAACGATTGACAAGAGATAGCAACACTTTACTCATAAATAAAACACCTTTTATTCATCATCTAATGTCAATTACACTTTACAAATTTTGAGGTTATCTAACTACTAAATCTAATATCATCCTTCAGCCCTATGCTCCGAGCATGTTGGAGATGCTTAGTCTGAGTCAGTCCCTTCGTGAGGGGATCTGCTGGATTCTCATCCAATGATACCCTCTTCACCACAAGGAGTCCATCTTCTATTCGACATCTGATAAAATGGTATTTTCTGTAGATGTGTTTAGATCTCCCGAGATCCCTTGGTTCCTTGGCTAAGGCAACATCACTTTCACTATCACAGAAAATTTCCATTGCCTCTTTAATAGCTGGTACAACTCCAAGGTCTCCAATGAAGTTCTTCAGCCATGTCGCCTCCTTTGCTTCCTCTCTAGCTGCAATATACTCTGATATGCAAGCTGAATCAGCCATTGTCTCTTGCTTGGAACTCTTCCAAGAAATTGCTCCTCCGTTTAGGGTAAAGACACAGCCTGACGGAGAGCGGAAATTATCCCTATCAGTCTGAAAGCTAGCTGTGACAACTCGAAATTTCCATTCTGAACAAACCATTTCAATCCAATAGAAGTTAGAACAGTTACAATGTAAACTCAGATTTCGAGTATAAGTTTGGCAGTTTTCAGGATTTTACACTTAAGGAGATATTAGGAGAGTGGATGCACTAGGGTTTTGTGCAACACTGTTATTCCAAGACACTAGGACATTAGAGTTCGTTCCAGGAATAAAAATATTTTCTGCCAAAAATATTTCAGGACTATAAATAGATTTCTGAACTAAATTCATTCATTATTCACATTTCCAACTAGAGAAAAGCCATTTTCTCTCTCACGGATCTTCGGGTTTTCATCCCAAATCGTGAGTACACTTCTCTAGTTGTGTTATAATGCTTGTTTTATGCCTATTAACATAGATTGTAGGTCAAATATAAGAGATCCGGGAGTTTACCGCCCAAGAACGTTCTTGGGGAGTAAACTCCAAAATGGAGCTTAAAGGCCATCTAGTCCCATTTCCTTGTTAGGTAACTAGCTTAGGGTATTATGTATGTTCATTAGAGACTATAAATCAATCAAGAACACATAGTTTTAGGAGTTTACGACCCAAGAGTTTCTTGGACCGTAAACACCATTTTCAAGGGCATAAATGTGCCCAAATCACCCCGAAGGCTTAGACTTTATTATAGACATGTACCCTAAAGTGTTTAGAACCTAGAAAACATAAGAAAGCACAAGTGTTGAAGAGTTTACGGCCAAGAGTGGTTCTTGGGCCGTAAACTCCTATAAATGGGTCAAATAACACCCTAAATCCTTCCTTAAGCCAAGAGACCAATTTGGGCATGTACCTAGATAAGTTTTGGACTACTTAAAACACTTAGAACACCAAGAGTGAGGGAGTTTACGGCCCAAAAGGTTCTATGGCCGTAAACTCCATAAAATGGTGCCATAAACTCTTCTAAAGCCAAGTACCAAAGCCTAGATTTGTTCCTAGTTAATACAGAGACTTGAAAGCACCATAAAAACCCTCCCAAGGGAGTTTACGACCGTAAACTCCAAGGGAATATGGTCTATGGGCCGTAAACTCCCCAAAGGAGTCAATATGGTACCCAAACACTTGTTGTAGCATTGAAACAATTCACCACTAGAGTTGTAATAATTCTAAGCTCCATTTAGGCACTTGGTTGAGAGTTTACGGCCAGGAGTTTACTCCCCTAGGCCATAAACTCCAAAGAATATGGTCATTAGACCTTAAACTCACATTAGGGGCATTGCACTCCTTTGTTGTAACCCATTAGCCTCCTAGCACTTGACCAAAAGTGTTTTCCTCGCAGTTAAATGTTTATACTTGTATAATTAGTGTTTTAATCACTAATTATTTATATACATATGTCTTCATATGTAATTAGGATCATTGTGTGTGTCTCAGTCTTCACTTGACACCAAGCACTTGTCCGATCCTTCCATACGATAACAGTCCGTTCAATTCTAGTCACTTACTGCAGGTGAGTTCATACCCCTTAACTAATGGTTTAAACTATTTTTAAATGTTTTATGGGGGGGGATACAAGTAGAATCATGCTAGTTATTATATCAATCACATGTGATTAATAAGTAGAATTATGCTAGTTATTACATCAATCACATGTGATTAATATGCAGCATTCAAATGATTTACTACACGTTAGCCGTTTTACCAAACAGTTTTCCTTCAAATGATTTTTATAATCATTTTATATGTTTTAAACTCCTTATTACACTGTACCTTGTACTCAGTATACTACATTTCAAATTTACTTACAATTGTGTTTCAAACAAATGTTTCCTTATACTAAACTGTTTTATCAAACTTATGCCTTCAAATTGTTTTATAGATTGACATCAAGTCGATCTTTTCTTAAAATTACAATTATGTTTCAAATGTCTTACAAAACTTATTTATGCTTTTATATTATAAATTCCATGTCTATATATGTATAATTATATAAGAAATGTTTAAAAGACTTAGGTAGGCTATCCACCCTATTTCCTTTTCGCGCTTGAGATGTGGTCTGGTGGGATATCGGGTATTCGTCCGAAAGTCGTTTAAATATTAGTCATAAAAGGTCCTTCCAGTTCATCCTATGCCCTTGGGTAGCAAGGGTATACATCCATGTCCATACGTACCACTTAGATTACTAGTAAGCTACCATATGGGTAGTTTAGGAAGATACTAGAACTATTACTAGAACACGATATCATTCAATGAGTCAGTTCATTCATGAGTCAATACTTTCTAGAACATTACAGTACATTACTATACTTGCTAGGTAGAGAGCACGTACATTACAGATAGAACAGTTCGTTACATTACACTTACATTAATACGCCAATAATTGTGATCCACTGTATGGAACCATGCCTTAATTGTCATGCCCCGGTTTGTAGCCAGAGTCTCTTGAAGGGAGAGCGTGAGTTTGCGTATAGATCTATAATGGATTGACTATCCTACACCTTGCTGCTAGCTACAGCAGGACCGGCAGGTCTGCAGGTGTTACCAGTCTATAGTATGGTGCAATTTATCACATAATGCCTTAATATAAATCTGGTTTAAGGTAGTTAGTACGGCTGTAGTTCTTACAGCACTACACCATAGTACTAGTTCATTTTCCCATTTCATTCACTTCGTGAACATTCACACGACGCACGGTAATGTAGAGACTATATTTTTGTTAATGATAGTTATACTTGGGAAAATACATACTCTTACACGAGACACACATCCAGACACTAGATGCCTTGGTAGACGGCTACATTCAAAATAGTTAGGTCTTGGTAGAAGACACCTTCATGTACTAGTAGGAATCATAGGGATTTCTAGGTTTTTTCAAACACTTACAGTTCATATACACTTTCAATACTTATACTTACAAATTCTTACGTACAAATACTTACATACAAATTAAGACACTAAATACTTATGATCTCACCAGCTTCAAAGCTGATACTCGCTTTCAAAATTACCTGTATCCTCAGGTCATCATAGACAGGTACCGATGCAAGGAGAAAGGAAGATGGAGCTTCTTCAAGACTTATCTTTTATTTTGATTTATGCTTTAGTGTTTATCAAAATTTAACAGAACACATTTGTATAATAATTATATTATTAAATGCAATGGATGATGTTGTTGCTTGTTTACTACTTTACATTGTTGTTGATATTATACATGACGTCCTCCGCCCCAGAACGTTTCCGCCGTTCTTGGTTTTGGGGTGTGACAGATTGGTATCAGAGCATTGTTTATAGTGAATTAAGTATATCAACCCATAAAAGATATACTAACTATAAATACATAAGGGATTAAAAATACTCTGACCAAGAGTTTATACTTTAAATAGTAAAATATTTAATTAAGTATACGTGCTGCATTCATACTAAAATCAGTGTCACTAGGACAGTACAAAAGAATTACGATTGTTAGACAACAGAAGTGGGCTTAGAGACATATGGTCAAAACTGGGAAGATATAGCCTGATCACCTATATTATCCGAGGGTTGACTAGCATGTGCCTAAGTTTAAGTGTGTGGTTGCAACAATGCTAAAATCTTACTAATCCTACTACAATGAGAACAATAGAGCATAACGTAAAATTTTAAAATACTATAGGAGTATTTGGTGTTACTATAAGTACATTATACTTGAGAACTAAAACGGGATCTTCATTACTAAGTTGATAGTTGCTAAGTAGATACACTAAGGCTGTATGTAATTAGGATGTTATAGACTTAGAATCTGTGGAAATTTTACTTCACTCCTATTCTGTGTGAATACGGAGTTAAGATCACTTATTCGAAGGTCTATCATGTTTAGATTGCATATAGCTGGTATGCACTTCACAAATAGCGATGTAACTGATGAAGGTTTTCTAAATAATTATCTAGATAGTTCGTCTAATAATTATTCTCTTACCCTAAATTCTCGCATAGAAAACATAGCTGGACTCCATCCCCTCAGCAACCAGTATCTTCCGAATGAAGTCATAGCTGGTTGGTTTGGAGAAGAACCAGTTAATGATCATCCTATCCGCTTGAATGATCACCATGATGAAGACCTTTCGTATGATGCTCATGAGATATCAGAGAGAAACCATGAAACCCTTTTGCAAACACTGGCTGAATCACGAGCCGAAGTCTTAGAGCTCCGAGTACGCCAGGGGGTGTACGAAAGACACCTACTTGACATGGAACGTCAATTGGCTGAACTAAGAGTTCACCAGAGGGATGACCGTCGCCAGTAGTAGACACTTTACTTTTTTTCCTTTATAAAAAGGAATTGTGTTTTTCTGTCTATGCCCGAAGTGGCATTTTCTATGAAATTATCTTGTATCGTGAGTACTTTTAGTTAGGTCCTTATGCTGTCAGGAACTATCTTCTTTGGATATGATGTAAGACCTTTACAAGGTCATTTTCCTGAACCTTTACGTCGTGAATATCCAAGATATTGACAGCCGGCTAAGTTCTGTGTCATTCTTTATTCAAGTACTCTTATCATTCTTTCATTAGAGTCTATCTGAATCATGCTTTAGTCAAGTCATTGGACTATAGTGATTTATCTCCGGAGACATTTCCAAGTCTCTTTCAGTGGTTGGATCTTGTTATTCACCAACCCACGATACCTCAGCTCGAACGACAAACGTCTTGAGACCATTCTACGAACTTACTTCTACTCATTACTAGGACTGCATCATAGGGATGTAGGTCAAACCTTCACGATCATACTTCCATTCCGTACTAGGACTGCATCATAGGGATGTAGGTCAAACTTTCGAGAACATAGTCGTACTCTTTACATGAACAATCTAAGTACATCAAGGGTCAACCAGAATCGCTCACAAAATCCTGATCTTTTGTGTTACAGAATCATGTCGCCCAAGAAAAACGATCAACCCTTCAACCAAACACCAACTCTTCAGATTGATGTAGCTACCTTTCAAGCTGCAGTCTCGGCTGCCGTGTCAGCTATTCTGACCCACCTTAACGCTAACAACGCAAATGTTAGCGGGATTATTAACAACAATTCCAATCCGAGTAACAATCAAACACCGCAACGAGCAGCAAACTACCATGACACCCCGAGTTCCGAGACGAAGAGTAACAAACGGAAGTTTTGGGATAGAAAGAAGGACAAATCGCGTAGAGGAACGAACAAGAAACAACCACCGGTAACGACCTTCACAACTACGACATCTGTACCTCCTACTACCATCCCTTTGGAAATACCAGTTGTCCCTAACCCAACCCGACAATATGCTGGAGATCTCCCAAATTGCATCAAATGTAATTATCACCACCATGGACCTTGTCGGGGGATGTAGTGCTCAAACTGCAACAAAAAGGGGCACACCAAAAGTTACTGCAAGAGCCTATCAAGACCAATCAACAATTCGCCCAACGCCGATGGGAACCAGACTTTCTATCATTGTGGTGAGTTTGGGCACTATAAAAGAGATTGCCCAAAAAAGGAAAGAACCCACGTCCCCATAACTCCTACTCGACGTTTCACTTCCACCACCAATGTGGGTGCTGTCCATATATGTCACCAATGCGGTGAAATTGGACACCTCCAGAAGGATTGCCCGATAACGCAGAACTCTGGCGCAGACGGGAAGATTCTCAGGATCACGGCTGCAGGAGAGCCTGCTCCGGAACCACGTTAATGTAATTAAGGCGTTTCGTTGTAACAGACTTATAAACTATCTAGAACAAGTGCAACTAGAGTCTTACCTTTTACGAGATCCTGTCTGTATAGCGAGTCACGTGCTGCGTATACTTGTCTTTTGTAGTATATCTTATTCGCAGCAATAGTCTTGTGGTAAATCTAAAGTAGTGTAACTCTTGTTCATGGTTGCACGGTTGTGTTTTGTCTGTAAACGTCTTATGTTCAAATCGAATGTCTTTAAGTTTTAGTATGATTCCGACATTATCATACGACTCGATTCCATTTGATCCTCACAAAAACAGCTTCATACGTACATCTCTTTCTTCTAGACCACTTTTCCAGCGAAGCCGTCATATCAGAACACCGAAGTACTCATGCCAGGAATACCTCTTAGTTATCTTCTTTCCGAAGAAATCCCCGAAGTACCACTCGTGCAGTGCGTCAAGTTTAATGCAAGGATTCATGCGATTGATCTATTACTGAGGAAGGTATACATAAGAGTGATATATAATCAAGCTTCTACAGGTTTAGAATTGATGATTCCACTTTAAACTTCTTTTTACCTGATAGGATGTGAGCTTAAAGAAGAATCAGTTATTCGACTACCTTTTCAATCTTAATTATATACGACTCGTATACCCGAAGTTGTGATTGTGAAACCATGTATGAATTCTAATATGAACTTCAGGACGGAGAACTGCTCAAGACTACGAGTAATCACATCATCACGTGAACAAACTTAGAACCCAGTACGACTCCCGTAAACAGATCACCCTATAGTTTAAACACCCACGGAGATACCAGAACAGTGCAAACAACTTAGCGAACTACACAGAAATAGAATTAGAAGACTAGGTTTCTCACCCTAGAGAACCCCGGTCATATTCTTCCAGGGATCGACGGATCGCATTGTATGTACCTCAGTTATCGAGGACTCCGTCAAGAATTTTCATTTGAAATCGTTATCTCTGCCTCGCGTAGACGAAATGGTTGAGCAAACGCAAGGAAAGAAACTACTTCCAGGAATGGATCTGAAATCCGAATATCACCGGTTTGAGTGTTAGGGAAAGATGTCCGGAAGACTATCTCCTGAACTCGATGCGGACACTTCGAGTCCGTAGTGATACCCTTCGGATAGGACCAATACGCCCATAGTTTTCATGAGCTAAACGAATAGGGTATGTCTTTCTTACTTAGATCAGTTCGTCATTTCTCCATGAAATGACTTACTTATCTACCCTCGTAGTAAGAAGCAAACCCAGGGAAACATTTCCTACAGAGGAAATTTATCGAAGTTCTCTAGGCACGACTTTTGAAATTGAAGAGTCAAATTTCTATGACACACTGTTAGTAATGTGAGAAATTATGAGCACTCTTTCAATTTGTCAAAACCATTGAGCATACATCAACACCAGAGACGCTGGCAGTCTTTCGCCAAATTCTAGGTCTTACCGGCCTACCATCGTAGTTCATTCAGAACTCCTCGCAAGCTACAGAAACTCGTACGACTTTGACCCAGCAAGGGGTGGCCTTTGACTGGGAAGTTACGCAAGAAAAGGAACCTTTGAAATTCCAAGTGAGTGACCAAGTTCTTTAGGAAGTCTCACTCTGGGAATGGCTTAATACGCTTCGTATCGCGTGGAAAGCTAAATCCAAGATAGACAGGACCTCCGAGATTCTTATCAGAATCGGTCCTGCGCCTCGCACAAACTAGACCTACTCCGCGAACACAGTAACGTACATCCTACTATTCGCATCTCGATCGTGGAACCATACCTTTCCGTCAGGACTCTTGTAAGTCCACTCGTCGAGATCCTCGCCTTCGTATTAGAACCGTAGTGACCCTCGACCGAGAGGTCAAGCGGACGAAGCAACACCGTCGCCAGTTAGTGAAGGTTCATTGGAATGCCAACCGAAAACCCGATTTCACTTAAGTGCGCTAGAACCAATCGATTAGGAAGTTTCCTCCTCACGACTCGATCATTCGTGCATACTTCCTTGCCTAAATTCTAATTTCGGGATGAAATTCCCTTCAACAGGGGGATGATGTGACAACCCGAAATTTCCATTCTGAACAAACCATTTCAATCCAATAGAAGTTAGAACAGTTACAATGTAAACTCAGATTTCGAGTATAAGTTTGGCAGTTTTCAGGATTTTACACTTAAGGAGATATTAGGAGAGTGGATACACTAGGGTTTTGTGCAACACTGTTATTCCAAGACACTAGGACATTAGAGTTTGTTCCAGGAATAAAAATATTTTCTGCCAAAAATATTTCAGGACTATAAATAGATTTCTGAACTAAATTCATTCATTATTCACATTTCCAACTAGAGAAAAGCCATTTTCTCTCTCACGGATCTTCGGGTTTTCATCCCAAATCGTGAGTACACTTCTCTAGTTGTGTTATAATGCTTGTTTTATGCCTATTAACATAGATTGTAGGTCAAATATAAGAGATCCGGGAGTTTACCGCCCAAGAACGTTCTTGGGGAGTAAACTCCAAAATGGAGCTTAAAGGCCATCTAGTCCCATTTCCTTGTTAGGTAACTAGCTTAGGGTATTATGTATGTTCATTAGAGACTAGAAATCAATCAAGAACACATAGTTTTAGGAGTTTACGACCCAAGAGTTTCTTGGACCGTAAACACCATTTTCAAGGGCATAAATGTGCCCAAATCACCCCGAAGGCTTAGACTTTATTATAGACATGTACCCTAAAGTGTTTAGAACCTAGAAAACATAAGAAAGCACAAGTGTTGAAGAGTTTACGGCCAAGAGTGGTTCTTGGGCCGTAAACTCCTATAAATGGGTCAAATAACACCCTAAATCCTTCCTTAAGCCAAGAGACCAATTTGGGCATGTACCTAGATAAGTTTTGGACTACTTAAAACACTTAGAACACCAAGAGTGAGGGAGTTTACGGCCCAAAAGGTTCTATGGCCGTAAACTCCATAAAATGGTGCCATAAACTCTTCTAAAGCCAAGTACCAAAGCCTAGATTTGTTCCTAGTTAATACAAAGACTTGAAAGCACCATAAAAACCCTCCCAAGGGAGTTTACGACCGTAAACTCCAAGGGAATATGGTCTATGGGCCGTAAACTCCCCAAAGGAGTCAATATGGTACCCAAACACTTGTTGTAGCATTGAAACAATTCACCACTAGAGTTTTAATAATTCTAAGCTCCATTTAGGCACTTGGTTGAGAGTTTACGGCCAGGAGTTTACTCCCCTAGGCCATAAACTCCAAAGAATATGGTCATTAGACCTTAAACTCACATTAGGGGCATTGCACTCCTTTGTTGCAACCCATTAGCCTCCTAGCACTTGACCAAAAGTGTTTTCCTCGCAGTTAAATGTTTATACTTGTATAATTAGTGTTTTAATCACTAATTATTTATATACATATGTCTTCATATGTAATTAGGATCATTGTGTGTGTCTCAGTCTTCACTTGACACCAAGCACTTGTCCGATCCTTCCATACGATAACAGTCCGTTCAATTCTAGTCACTTACTGCAGGTGAGTTCATACCCCTTAACTAATGGTTTAAACTATTTTTAAACTATTTTTAAATGTTTTATGGGGGGGGATACTTACGATTTACATACAAATTCTTACATACAAATTAAGACACTAAAATACTTATGATCTCACCAGCTTCAAAGCTGATACTCGCTTTCAAAATTACTTGTATCCTCAGGTCATCATAGACAGGTACCGATGCAAGGACTAGGGAAGATGGAGCTTGTTCAAGACTCATCTTTCATTTTGATTTATGCTTTAGTGTTTATCAAAATTTGACAGAACACATTTGTATAATAATTATATTATTAAATGCAATGGATGATGTTGTTGCTTGTTTACTACTTTACATTGTTGTTGATATTATACATGACGTCCTCCGCCCCAGAACGTTTCTGCCGTTCTTGGTTTTGGGGTATGACACTAGCATCACTATACCCTACAACTCTAAGGTCATCACTCCCACCGAGGGTAAGGACCCAGTCCTTAGTCCTTCGTAGGTACTTGAGGATATTCTTTACCGCAGTCCAGTATGCCATGCCAGGGTTACCCTGATACCTGCTAACCGTGATCTAGGCAATGGCTACATCAGGTTGAGTACACGTTATAGCATACATGATCGATCCTACAGCCGAAGCATAAGGTAATCGACTCATTGTTGCTATCGCAGCCTCTGTGTTAGGGCTTTGTGTCTTACTCAATCTGGTGTTACTCTGGATGGGTGACTCTCCTTTCTTGGAGTCCTGCATGCTGAATCTCTTCAGCACCCTATCAGAGTAGGTGCTCTGACTAAGTCCAATTAGTCTTTTACTCCGGTCTCTCAAGATCCTTATCCCTAGAATATATGCAGCTTCTCCTAGGTCCTTCATAGAGAAACACTTCCCAAGCCAGGACTTAACTTCGTACAGATTTGGGATGTCATTTCCTATGAGTAGTATGTCATCCACATACAATACCAAAAAGCTAACTATACTCCCAATAGCCTTGACATATACACAAGATTCATCTTCACTCCTAGAAAAGCCAAATTCCTTGACTTTCTCATCAAAGCAAAGATTCCATCTGCGAGGTGCTTGCTTTAACCCATAAATGGATTTCTCAAGCTTACACACACTATTAGGGTACTCAGTATTGACAAAACCCTCTGGCTGACTCATGTAAACATCCTCAGCCAACTTTCCATTAAGGAAGCGGTTTTGACATCCATTTTCCATATTTCATAGTCATGAAATGCAACTATGGCTAATAGAACCCTAATAGACTTAATCTTGGCCACTAGAGAAAAAGGTCTCATCATAATCAACTCCCGGAGTTTGTGAGAAACCCTTTGCAACCAGTCGTGCCTTATAAGTGTGTACCTTACCATCCATGTCGGTCTTCTTCTTGAAGATCCATTTGCACCCTACAGTCTTACGACCTGGTACATTCTCAACCAAGTTCCAAACTTGACTGTGATACGTGGACTGTATCTCGCTGTCACACCCCAAAACCACGAACGGCGGAAACGTTTAGGGGTGGAGGACGTCATGTACAGTATCACAACAGTGTAATATAATAAACAAGCAACAACATCATCCATTGCATTATAAGTAAAGTTTTAATACGTGTGTGTTCTTTCATTGTAATAAGACACCAAAAATATACAATCAAAATAAAAGACAAGACTTGTCTGCTCCGTCTTCTCAAAACCTGGCCATCGTACCTATCTACTGTTGACCTGAGAATACAAGTTATTTTGAAAGAGAGTATCAGCTTTAAAGCTGGTGAATTCATAAGTAATTAAGTGTCGTTGTCTTGCCTAAGAAAATCTATTATGAAGGCCATGTAAACCTTTAAATGAAAATGTTGATGTAAGTATGAAAAGCCCTAGAAAATCCCTTATTTTCTATCAGTTGGAGATGTAGTCTTCTACCAAGACCCGAATGTCTTGTTATGACTAAGTAAAATGATAGGTTTTCCTTTCTATTGACTAGTACTGAGAGTACTTAGTCTAACTCATCGTTTATGTGAATATATCACAAAATAAAGTAAAATAGGAAAATGATATGTTAGTCTTCTACCAAGACCCTAATGTTCTGTAAGTAAAATGATAGTTTTTCCTTTCTATTGACTAGTACTAAAAGTACTTAGTCTAACTCATCGTTTATGTGAATATATCACAAAATAAAGTAAAATAGGAAAATGATATGTTAGTCTTCTACCAAGACCCTAATGTTCTGTAAGTAAAATGATATTTTTTCCTTTCTATTGACTAGTACTAAAAGTACTTAGTCTAACTCATCGTTTATGTGAATATATCACAAAATAAAGTAAACAGGAAAAAGCATAATCATGTAAGTGTTATCCCTGGGTGACCAGGATTCACACGACATCGCCGAAGCGAAAGATATACCCTATGAACATCCGAAGATTGTCCGCTCACCCTCTGTAGCAGCAGCAGGGTGGAGGGAGGGTTAGTCCCATAACAACGTTAACCTAATGATCCTCCGAAGATTCACATCTCATCCACTGTTGCAACAGTTGGACAGAGGGATGGTTAGTCCCGTCACTGACTACTAAATAAGTGACAACCTTAGACGTCCGTAGACATTTGTCGACCACTGGTGCTAATCAGTGGGGTTCAGAATGGTAAGTCCCGCCTGGATATCCCATTGAACCGGGATAGGAAAGACGATTTACACAGTAAGTACTAATAAATCATCCTTGTAGTTCTAAGTACAAGTATCCAGGTAAGTAAATACAGGATAATGCACCTATGTAGAAGTGTTCTTGTATGGTATTCATGTAAGTGTGTTCATGTAACAAGTAAGTATATGTAAACATATTCATGTATCATGTAATCGTAAGTACGTGTACTCATGTATCATGTAAGGTATTGGTATAGACTCATGAATGAACTAACTCTTGTGTGATTCCTTGTAGTAGTAATAATGTGTGATATCTTCTAACTATCCCTATGATAGTTAACTGGAAGGTAATTGGTTGTTTACGTAGGTTTATGCACTCTTGCTACCCAAGAGTATTGGAAACTAAATGAAGGGTGAAAACTATAATCTCTAACATATAAATGAACATATGCGCATAAGTATAGTTTGATTCAAGAAGGTAAAATAATGGTTTTGCAAGATATCTGGGAGTTTTGAACAATAATTAAGAATGACTTGATGTCATTTTAATAAACATTTCAAAACTAATACTTTTGTTATCAAGGTATTTTAAGAGAGAAAACCACTTCATGTGTCACCTTTTGAAATATGTGAAATCTAATGAGTGAAAACACAGTTATAAAATACATAAGATTGATTTAATAACATATTGTTTTCTACTTGTATTCCCCCCGTTAAAACGTTTAAAATCATTTAAAACATTGATTAAGGGGTATGAACACACCTGTAGTTGGTGATTGGGATGGACTGAACGGTATAGGATTGCTAGGTGTCAAGTGAGTACTTGTACACACACTACGATCCTAATGAACATATAATCACACATATATGCACTCAATTTGTCTCAAATTACTAATTGATAATGTTTAATGTTTAAGACATCCTAGACATAATAAACACTTTATATAAGTGTTTTAAGCCCTAAGGATTGCATCTAAGCTATTGTGGGACAAGGCACTTGTGTTTAGGGTTCCAAAGGACCCCATATATGAGTTTACTCCTCATATACTAACACACATGGAGTTTACGGTTGTAAACTCTTGAGTTTACGGCCGTAAACTCCCAACCAAGGGGGTATTTTGTGTTTTGAAGTCCCAAATGATTTCTAGAATTATTCCAACTTGTTGGTGAATTTCTTGGAAGGGTTTAAGGCCTAGAAACACTCCCTAGAGGAGTTTGCGGCCCCAAGGCCATTTCCTTAGGATTTTACGGCCGTAAACTCCTTTGGAATGGTGTTTTTTTTGTTTTCAAGTCTCTTGCATATGAAGGATAGGTTCTAGACATTTGTTTAAAGCTAATGAGGACCCTAGGCAGACTTTGGTGCCCTTGTTTGGTGTTTAAGGCCTAGGAGCATTACTAGGGCCATAAACTCACTTCAAGAGGTGATTTTGATGTGTTCTTGTCCTTCAATTAAGTGGGAAACAATTCCATGTAAATGTCTAGGGATTTAGGTGTCTTAAAAGCACCATTTGGAGCTTGAATTTGGAGTTTACGGCCTAAGAAACTCTTGGGCCGTGAACTCCCAAACTTGGGTGGTTTTTGCTTGATTTCATGTCCCTAACACACTTATAAATGAGTCTAAGGCAGTAGCATAACACCTTGGGAGTAAACTCCTAAATCTAGTGATTTAGCCTTCTAAATCATGTTATTAACACATATAAAGTTTTCTAACACTACTAGAAAGAGGTACTCACGATTTGGGATAAAAACCCAAAGATCCGTGAGAGAGAAAATGGTTTTTCTCTAGTTGGAAATGCAAATAATGAATGAATTTGGTTCAGAATTCTATTTATAGTCCTGAGATATTTTTGACAGAAAATATTTTTATTCCTGAAATGATTTCTCCTATAACAGAGTGTTGGAATAATAGTGTTGCACTAAACCCTAGTGCATCCACTCTCCCGATATCTCCTGAAGTGTAAATCCTGAAAAAACTGCCAAACTTATACCCGAAGTCTGGAATTTCACTGAAACTGTTCTAAGGAAGTAGGTATAAATGATCGGGTTGTCACATCATCCCCCTGTTAAAGGGAATTTCGTCCCGAAATTAGAATTTGGATAAGGAAGTAGGTATAAATGATCGATTCGTTAGGTGAAAACTTCCTAATCGATTTGCTCCCACGCTCCTAAGTGAAATCGGGTTCTCAGTTGGTATTCCAACGAACCTTCACTAATGGGCGACGGTGTTGCTTCGTCCGCTTGCCCACTCGGTCGAGGGTCACTATGGTTCTAATACGAAGGCAAGGATCTCGTAAATCTCGATCTCGTCGAGAGGGATTACGAAAGTCCTAACGGAAGGATACTGTTTCAAGTTCGAGCCGCAATGGGGAAAATGTACGTTACTGAGTCCGCGGAGTAGGTCTAGTTTGTGAAATGCAGGACCGATTCTGGTAAGAATCTCGGAGGTCCTAACTATATTGGATTTTAGCTTTCCACGCTTTACGAAGCGTATTAAGCCGTTCCCAAAGTGAGGTTTTCTAAAGAATTTGGTCTCTCATTTGGAATTTCAAATGTCCTTTCTCTCCCTTACTTCCGAGTCAAAGGCCATCCCTTGCTGGGTCAAAGTCGAAAGGGTTCCTGAAGTTTACAGGGAGTTCCGAATGGACTATGATAGTAGGTCTGTAAGACCTAGAATTTGGCGAATTTTCCGTCGGTGACTATGGTGCCGACAAATTCCCAACGGTTTTGGATAATTTGACAGAGTACTCAAGAATTTCCACAACACTAAAAGTGTGTCTCAGGAAATTTGGCTCTAAATTCCAAAACTCTTGTTCGGAGAACTTTGCGGAAAGTATCTCCGAGGGTAATGTTTCTATGGGTTCTTTCTTACTACGAGGGTAGATTAGTAGTCATTATATGGAGAAATGACGAACTGATCCCAGTAAGAAAGGCGTACTCTACTTATTCAGCTCATGAATACTATGGGCGTATTGGTCCTATCCGAGGGGTATCACTACGGACTCGAAGTGTCCGCATCGAGTTCGGAGGGTAGTCTTTGGGACATCCTTCCTAACACTCGAACTGGTGATATTCAGATCTCAGGTCCATTTCTGATGAAATTCTTTCCCTGTGTTTGCCCAATCAATTCGGCTATGTGAGGCAGAGACAACGATTTCTAAAGGAAATCTTAATGAAGGCTCCGGTCGTTGAGGTACATAAAATGCACTCCATCGACTTCTGGTAAGAATAAGACCGGTGCTCTCAAGAGTGAGAAGCCTGGTCTTCTAATTCTGTTTTTGAGTAGTTCATTGTGTTGTCCGGGCTGTTCTTGTATCTTCTGCAGGTGTTTAGATTGAAGGCGATCTGGTTATAAGAGTCATACCGTGTTCTAAGTTTGTTCCTATGCCAATGCAATTACTCGTACTCCTGGACAGTCTCCGTCCTGAAGTTCATATTAGAATTCATACGTGATCCAATGATCATAATTTTGTGTATACAAGTCGTATATATAATTAAGACTGAAAAGGTAGTCGATTAACTGATTCTTCCTTAATCTCACATCCCATCGAGGGAAAAGAAGTTAAAGTGGAATCATCAATTCTAAACTTGTAGAACATTGATTATATATCACTCCCATGTATACATTCTTCAGTGATAGATCAACCGTATGAATCCTGGTATTGAACTTGACGTACTGCACGAGCAATACTGTGGGGATTCCTTCGGAAAGGAAAAGAACTATAAGGTACTCCTCATATGAGTACTTCGGTGTTCTGATATAACGGCTTTGCAAAAAGACGATTTCTGAGAAAGAGATGTACTTATGAAGCTGGTATTGCGAGGATCAAATTTACTCGAGTCGTATGATAAAGTCGGAAACATATGGAAACTAAAGACATTAGAATTGAACATAAGGCGTTACAGACAAACACAACATTGCAACCATTAACAGAGTTACTGAACTTAGGATTTACTACAAGACTATTGCTGCGAACAAGGTATAGTACAAAAGACAAGTATACGCAGCACGAGCATCCCTAAGCGGACGGGATCTCGCAAAAGATAAGACTCTGGTTGCACTAGTTTTGGGATGGTTCATAAGTCTGTTACAACGAAACGTCTAAATTACATTAACGTGGGTCCGGAGTAGACTCTCCTGCGGCGGTGGTTGGTAGTATACTTTCGTCTGTGCCAGCAGTTGCTGCCCCTGGGTAGTTTCTTTTGTAGTGACCTACTTTGCCACAACCGTAGCAAACCAGGTTCACACTGGTGTTTGGCACTTGAGTGGCCTGAGTTGTTGGCGTCTTGCAGTAACGGGCTGTATGCCCCTTCCTGTTGCAGTGTGAGCACTGCATCTCCTTACAAGGTCCATGGTGGTGATAATTGCATTTGATGCATTTTGGGAGATTTCCAACATAAAGCTTGGCTGGTTTAGGAACTATTGGGATGCCTGAAGGGATGGTAGTTGGAGGTGCTGATGTCGTGGCTATGAAGGTTGTTACTGGTGGTTGTTTCCTGTTCGCCCTTCGAAGTGACTTGTCCTTAGAGTTAGTCAAAGACTTTCGTTTGATACTCTTGGTCTTAGGACTCGGGGTATCGTGGTAGTTTGTTGCTTGCTGAGGTACTGGATTGTTACTTGGATGGGAATAGTTGTTAACAATCCCGCTAACACTTGCGTTGTTAGCGTTCAGGTGGTTCAGAATGGCTGACACGGTAGCCGAGACTACAACTTGAAAGGTAGCTGCATCAATCTGAAGAGTTGGTGGTTGGTCGATAGGCTGATCGTTTTTCTTGGGATTCATGATTCTGTTACACCGAAAGAAAAATTAATTTGTGAGCGAAAATGGTTGACCCTAGACGTATTCCGATTGCTCATGTAAAGAATATAAGTATGTTCTCTAAAGTTCGACCTACAACCCTATGGTGCAGCCCTAGTATGGAATGGAAGTATGTTCAGGAAAGTTTGACCTACATCCCTATGATGCAGTCCTAGTAAAGATCAGAAGTAAGTTCATGCAATGGTCTCAAGATGTTTGTCGTTCTAGTCGAGGAATCGTTGGTTGGTGAATAACATGATCCAACCATTACCAGAGACTTGGGGATGTCTCCGGAGTTAAATGGCTATTAGTCCAATGACTTGACTAGAGCATGTTTCAAATTGACTCTAATGAAAGTATGATAAGAGTATTTGAATAAAGAATAACTCAGAGGTTAGCCGACTGTCAATATCTTTGATATTCATGACGTACAGGTTCGGGAAAATGACCTTGTAAAAGGTCTTACATCATATCCAGAGAAAATAGTTCTTGACAGCGTAAAGGGCCTAACTAAAGTACTTACAGTACAAGATAGTTTCATAGAAAATGCCACATCGGGCATAGATAGGTACACGATTCCTTTCTAACAAGGAATATAAAGTAAAGCATCTACTACTGGCGATGATCATCCCTCTGGTGAACTTTCAGTTCAGCCAGTTGGCGTCCCACATCAAGTAGGTGTCTTTCGTACACTCTCTGGCGTACCCGAAGTTCCATGACTTCGGCTCGTGATTCAGTCAGTGCTTGCAGCAGGGTTTCATGGTCTCTCTCAGACCTCTCACGAGCATGTTCAAGGCGACTGGTGCGAAGCATATGCATTCCTCCATTTGTATCAACTTCTGCGATACGTTGTAGAGCTGTCCTGCCCTGAATTTCGTTTCGGGCAAATCTTCGGATCAGAATTGGCATGCTTATGTCTATTGAGCCCCCGTTGCTTAGGTCATAGAAGCTTCGGTCACCATTAAATGGCATGGGCTGATCTTGTCCTTGGCTCCATGTTTCCAAACATTCCACCCACTCAGGCGTCGGGCCATGAAAAGCCGGACGAGGGTTAGGAATCGGAAAGGGAGCTGCCTGGGGTAGGTTATCAACCTCAGGTTCGGAGATGGCATCGTCTGAAAGGTCGTCAGCATGGTGATCATTCAGAGGGATTGGATGATCATTATCTGGTTCTTCTCCAAACCATCCAACAATAACCGCGTTCGGAAGGAACAGGTTGTCGTGGGGATGGAATCCAGCCATGTTATCTACGCGAGAATTTGGGGTAAGAAAATAATTATTAGACGAACTATCTAGATAATTATTTTCATTAGTTCCATCGCTATTTGTAAAGTGCATACCAGTTATATGTAATCAACACAGGATAGGCCTTCGAATAAGTGACCTCAACTCCAAATTCACAAGGAATAGGGGTAAAGCAAAAATTTCACCGATTCTAAGTCTATAACATCCTAGTTACATATAACTTTAGCGTATCCACTTAGCAATTATCAACTTAGGAATGAAGATTTCATTTTAGTTCACAAGTATATAGTAATTATAGTAAGACAAAACACCCCTATGGTATTTTAGGCTTAGGTTCTATTATAATGTTCTCATTTTGGTGATGTTGGTAAGTTTTTAGACTTGTTGCCATATCACAACCATTCTTGGGCATGTGCTAATCACTCTTTGGAACAACATAGTTGATCAGGCTATGCCACTCCCAAGACTGGCCATACATCCCCGAGCTTACCTGTGATATTCAACAATCGTAATACTTTTGTTCTTGTCATTGTGACACTGATTTTAGTATGAATGCAGGCACGTATACTTTGTTAAATATTTTATTATTTAAAAGTATAAACTCTTAGACAGAGTTTTTTAATCCCAATGTATTTATAGTTAGTATATCTTTTATGGGTTGATATACTTTATTCACTATAAACAATGCCCTAATACCAATCTGTCACACCCCAAAACCACGAACGGCAGAAACGTTCAGGGGTGGAGGACGTCATGTACAGTATCACAACAGTGTAATATAATAAACAAGCAACAACATCATCCATTGCATTATAAGTAAAGTTTTAATACATGTGTGTTCTTTCATTGTAATAAGACACCAAAAATATACAATCAAAATAAAAGACGAGACTTGTCTGCTCCGTCTTCTCAAAACCTGGCCATCGTACCTGTCTACTGTTGACCTGAGAATACAAGTTATTTTGAAAGAGAGTATCAGCTTTAAAGCTGGTGAATTCACAAGTAATTAAGTGTCATTGTCTTGCCTAAGAAAATCTGTTATGAAGGCCATGTAAACCTTTAAATGAAAATGTTGATGTAAGTATGAAAAGCCCTAGAAAATCCCTTATTTTCTATCAGTTGGAGATGTAGTCTTCTACCAAGACCCGAATGTTTTGTTATGACTAAGTAAAATGATAGGTTTTCCTTTCTATTGACTAGTACTGAGAGTACTTAGTCTAACTCATCGTTTATGTGAGTATATCACAAAATAAAGTAAAATAGGAAAATGATATGTTAGTCTTCTACCAGGACCCTAATGTTCTGTAAGTAAAATGATAGTTTTTCCTTTCTATTGACTAGTACTAAAAGTACTTAGTCTAACTCATCGTTTATGTAAATATATCACAAAATAAAGTAAACAGGAAAAAGCATAATCATGTAAGTGTTATCCCTGGGTGACCAGGATTAACACGACATCGCCGAAGAGAAAGATATACCCTATGAACATCCGAAGATTGTCCCCTCGCCCTCTGTAGCGGCAGCAGGGTGGAGGGAGGGTTAGTCCCATAACAACGTTAACCTAATGATCCTCCGAAGATTCACATCTCATCCACTGTTGCAACAGTTGGACAGAGGGATGGTTAGTCCCGTCACTGACTACTAAATAAGTGACAACCTTAGACGTCCGTAGACATTTATCGACCACTGGTGCTAATCAGTGGGGTTCGGAATGGTAAGTCCCGCCTAGATATCCCATTGAACCGGGATAGGAAAGACAATTTACATAGTAAGTACTAATAAATCATGCTTGTAGTTCTATGTACAAGTATCCAGGTAAGTAAATACAGGATAATGCACCTATGTAGAAGTGTTCCTATATGGTATTCATGTAAGTGTGTTCATGTAACAGGTAAGTATATGTAAACATATTCATGTATCATGTAATCGTAAGTATGTGTACTCATGTATCATGTAAGGTATTGGTATAGACTCATGAATGAACTGACTCTTGTGTGATTCCTTGTAGTAGTAATAATGTTTGATATCTTCTAACTATCCCTATGATAGTTAACTGGAAGGTAATTGGTTGTTTACGTAGGTTTTATGCACTCTTGCTACCCAAGAGTATTGGAAACTAAATGAAGGGTGAAAACTATAATCTCTAACATATAACTGAACATATGCGCATAAGTATAGTTTGATTCAAGAAGGTAAAATAATGGTTTTGCAAGATATCTAGGAGTTTTGAACAATAATTAAGAATGACTTGATGTCATTTTAATAAACATTTCAAAACTAATACTTTTGTTATCAAGGTATTTTAAGATAGAAAACCACTTCATGTGTCACCTTTTGAAATATGTGAAATCTACTGAGTGAAAACACACTTATAAAATACATAAGATTGATTTAATAACATATTGTTTTCTACTTGTATTCCCCCCCCCCCCCCCCCCGTTAAAACGTTTAAAATCATTTAAAACATTGATTAAGGGGTATGAACACACCTGTAGTTGGTGATTGGGATGGACTGAACGATATAGGATTGCTAGGTGTCAAGTGAGGACTCGTACACACACTACGATCCTAATGAACATATAATCACACATACATGCACTCAATTAGTCTCAAATTACTAATTGATAATGTTTAATCTTTAAGACATCCTAGACATAATAAACACTTTATATAAGTGTTTTAAGCGCTAAGGATTGCATCTAAGCTATTGTGGGACAAGGCACTTGTGTTTAGGGTTCCAAAGGACCCCATATATGAGTTTACTCCTCATATACTAACACACGTGGAATTTACGGTTGTAAACTCTTGAGTTTACGGCTGTAAACTCCCAACCATGGGGGTATTGTGTGTTTTGAAGTCCCAAATGATTCCTAGCATTATTCCGACTTGGTGGTTAAGTCCTTGGAAGGGTTTAAGGCCTAGAAACACTCCCTAGAGGAGTTTACGGCCCCAAGGCCATTTCCTTTGGAGTTTACGGCCGTAAACTCCCTTGGAATGGTGTTTTTGTTGTTTTCATGTCTCTTGCATATGAAGGATAGGTTCTAGACATTTGTTTAAAGCTAATGAGGACCCTAGGCACACTTTGGTGCCCTTGTTTGGTGTTTACGGCCTAGGAGCATTACTAGGGCCATAAACTCACTTCAAGAGGTGATTTTGATGTGTTCTTGTCCTTCAATTAAGTGGGAAACAATTCCATGTAAATGTCTAGGGCTTTAGGTGTCTTAAAAGCACCATTTGGAGCTTGAATTTGGAGTTTACGGCCTAAGAAACTCTTGGGCCGTGAACTCCCAAACTTGGGTGGTTTTTGCTTGATTTCATGTCCCTAACACACTTATAAATGAGTCTAAGGCAGTAGCATAACACAAGGGTCGGTCTCGGCTTTGTTTCGGGAGTTTACCGCCCAAGAACACCTTGGGGAGTAAACTCCTAAATCTAGTGATTTAGCCTTCTAAATCATGTTATTAACACATATAAAGTTTTCTAACACTACTAGAAAGAGGTACTCACGATTTGGGATAAAAACCCAAAGATCCGTGAGAGAGAAAATAGCTTTTCTCTAGTTGGAAATGCGAATAATCAATGAATTTGGTTCAGAATTCTATTTATAGTCCTGATATATTTTTGGTAGAAAATATTTTTATTCCTGAAATGATTTCTCCTATAATAGAGTGTTGGAATAACAGTGTTGCACTAAACCCTAGTGCATCCACTCTCCTGATATCTCCTGAAGTGTAAATCCTGAAAAAACTGCCAAACTTATACCCGAAGTCTGGAATTTCACTGAAACTGTTCTAAGCTCTATTGGCTTGATATGGTTTGTTCAGAATGGAAATTTCGGGTTGTCACACTCGCTATCCATTGCCTCTTTCCATTTGGCTGACTCAGGGCCTGCCATGGCTTCCGTGTAACTGTTAGGTTCATCCAGACTTATCAGTGTCTCATCACTGATAAGTGTATCACCTTCCACAGTAATATGGAATCCATAGTAATGCTCAGGTGCATTTCTAACACTTGAGGAATGCCTCATAGGTACATACTTGTCAATTGGCTCAACAGGAGTTTCCTCCTCAAGTTGAGTGCTAGGGTTTGAAGTTCCTTCACCACTTGACTCTTGAATTTCTTCAAGGTCAGCTTGCCTCCCACTGTTTCCTTGGCTTATGAACTCTCTCTCTCTCTCTCTCTCTCTCTCTCTCTCTCACGCCCTCCTAGCTACAAAGACCACATTTTCACTAGGTCTATAGAAGAGGTAACCAAAGGATTGCTGTGGGTAGCCGATGAAAATACACCTCTCGCTTTGAGGTTCGAGCTTATCATGAGTCTCGCGTCTCACAAAAACCTCGCACCCCAAATCTTGATGTGGTCTAGTTTGGGAACTTTACCGGTCCACATCTCGTGAGGAGTTTTGGCAACTTTCTTTGTAGGGACTAGATTAAGGATATGGGCGGCAGTCTCTAAGGCATACCCCAAAAATGAGATTGGTATCGAAGCTCGACTCATGATGGAACAAACCATATCCAGCAAGGTTCGATTACGCCTCTCAACCACACCATTAACCTGCGGTGTCATGGGAGGTGTCAATTGTGGGACAATCCCACATTCGTTAAGATTGTCGAGGAACTCTGAACTAAGATACTCACCACCTCGATCGGATCGAAGCATCTTAATGTTCCTGCCCAATTGATTCTCGACTTCCTGTTTAAATTCCTTAAACCTTTCGAATGTCTCTGACTTATGCTTGATTAAGTAGACATATCCATATCTACTGTAATCATCAGTATAAGTCAAATAATAACGATTAGCATCCCTTGTGCAATGCTTAAAGGGCCCACACACATCCGTGTGTACAAGATCCAACAAACCTTCACCCCTCTCACAAGAACCTGTGAAGGGTGACTTTGTCATTTTTCCAAGTAAGCATGATTCGCAACTATCATCTGACTTTAGGTCAAATGACTCCAAGACTCGATCCTTTTGGAGTTGGCCTATGCGTTTCTCGCTTATATGTCCAAGACGACAATGCCATAATGATGCTTTATCCAAGTTATTATTATTAACAGAATCAATACACAATACATTATTTCCTCACTTATCAACCACAGATACAGTTTCATACACACCATCACAAAGTAATGCTTTAAAATAAAGAACATTATTAAAGAAATCATTAATCGAACCAACTTCATTATCAAATGAAAAGGTGAAACCTTGTTTATACAATACATGAAAGGAAATAATGTTTCTTGCCATTTCTGGCGAATAACAACACTTATTCAAATCTAAACTAAACCCACTACTTAGCGATAAAGTATAAACTCCAATCTTGGTGACAGGTAAAGCTTTCCTATTCCCCATGATTAAGTTTATTCTTCCATCCTCCACATTCTCACTTCTTCTTAGTCCATGCAAATCAGAACAGATATGAATACTGTTGGATTAGTGTCTAAGTCCATAACTATTTTGGTATGTACTTGACCCGATGGTGCATGGTCCTTTTGGGTTGCCTTCACTGAAGCAACTCGATAGGATGAATTATGGACAGAAAGGATTAAATATGATTTATTAATATATTATGAGAATAATATATTAAAGGAGAAATCATATTGTTTAATTAATATTAGTCAATAATTATTTGGTAATTAGTTTTGTGACTAAAAGAGATTAATATGAAGTCGTCCAAGGCTTTAAGAAAGGGCTCCATGGGTTGCTTAGGGCTTAAGCAACCAAATTAAGGTTTCCTTGTTAGATAACCCTAATAGCCTCACTATATATAGAACCCTTAAGGCTCAAAAACGTGGACAAGCAACCTTCTAGGGTTAGAACATGTAACAGCCCGGAATTCCAGGTATCTTTATTGATTTGATTATTTTGTGTTTTGAGAGGGGACTCGGCGAGTTGGAGCTCAGACTCGCCGAGTAGGGTCGCGATTCTGGACACGGGATTCGGTTAGACTCGGCGAGTCCAGGATATGGACTCGGCGAGTCTGCGCTGTTTAATGAAACCCTAATTTCTCGGGTTTGGGACCTATTTAAAGGGCCTTATGGCCGTCATTTGTGCTCACCAGTCCCTTGAGTGAAACCCTAATCGAGTGTGAGCATTTGGAGCATAGAAGGAGGCTATTATTGATCTTGGAGGCGTCATTTTGCAAGGAAAGACGAAATCAGCCAAGGGGTAAGCAAGAGGAGCCATCTTCTGAGGATTTCGAGTCCAGAGCATCTCTATTGGGGTAATATTTCAAGCTATTATTTTCTATGTTGATGTTTTCATTGATTTAGGGTTTATTGAACCCATTTGTGGCTTGATCTTGTTCTCCCTTGGACCCCTAAGAGATTTAGACTATAGATCTGGACCCCTAAAGGTCCAGAGTGTCCCTTTGCCCAAGCTTTTTGGGAATCAATGGAAGTTTTGAGTTGGAACCCTTATGCTTTAGATCAAAATGTTCATTATAAGCCATGGGGTGTGTTTTGGACACCAAGATAGGGACTTTACGTGGTGAACCAGTCTTGAAAGACTAGATCTATGAATTGATGGAGCAGATCTGACCTTAGAAACGAGTTTGAGTAATTGCATGGCATGGACCCGCCGAGTCCGATGAGCAGACTCGGCGAGTAGCTTGAAGATTGCCTTAGATCGGCCAGTGAGTGATCCAGTCGAGTCATGGGTTGACTCAGTGAGTCAGGTCGAGTTAGATAGGGTCGACAGGTGGTCTGAGTCGAGTTGGGACTCGCCGAGTTGTTCTTGAGACTCGGCGAGTTCAGTCGGGGTGGCCCCGCGACTCTTCCAGGTGGAACTTGTCGAGTTAGGGGAAGTACTCGACGAGTAAGAAGAGAATCCTATGGAGTTGGCGGATACGTCTAGACTCGCCGAGTTGCCCTTGTGCACTCGCCGAGTTCGGTCAAGTTGACCGTTGACCGTTGACCAGAGTTGACCTATGTTTGACTTCTTAGGAATAGTCAAACTTAGAAGATAAAAGTGTTAATAAGAGATGTATGATGTTATAGGGAGATTGTAGCTCGGCAGATCAAGCACGAGTGACTTCGGGATTTGCTAGCTTTCGATATTCACGAGGTGAGTCTTCTCACTATACTGTACCCGGAAGGATTTGACTGTGTGGCCGGAAGGTCGGATGTAATATGTGATATATGTGCTATACGTGATAAGTTAATTGATATGCGTGCTATGTATGTTTATGTGGGCCGGAAGGCAATATGTTTATGTGGGCCGGAAGGCGATTATGTTATGGGCTGGAAGGCGTTGTGTTATGGACCGGAAGGTCGGCGTGGGTAGGACCGGAAGGTTTACCCAGCAGGGACGGAAGTCCCCTGAGACACAGGGACCGGAAGGTCAGGGCCTGGAAAGGCGTATGTATGTAAGTTGTATATTGGGGGAACTCACTAAGCATTTATGCTTACAGTTGTTGTGTATGTGTTTCAGGTACTAGCGAGGACCGTGGGAAGGCGCCGGCGTGATCTGTACACACTGATAGATGTTTTGTGATCTTGGGATTCATATGATTTGTACTCTGACATAACACATGGAATGTTTATGCCTTGTTTGAAATGAAAATACTTTATTTTGAAATGAAAATTTTGTTTGAAAATTTACACTGTTACAATTTGGTATCAGAGCCTTGGTTTGAGGGATTCGGGTGCACCTTCGGGCGTAACTGAACTCAAACCGAGGATTTGAGGAAAACTTTTAAATAAAGGCATAAACTTTTATAAATGATTTTGTGGTAAGCAAGAATGAAGCAGTGTGTACGATCAGTCAGCGCCCGAACGGTAAAGATCCCCAAAATACCTTACAATGTTATGTTAAGAGCTAAGATATGATATGAATTGTTATGCATGCTAGAAGACTAGGTATTCATGATAGGACTAGAGTGGCCTGATTTGTGATGCCTTAGTCTAGGGAGGATTTGCCGATATGAGATGCTTTGATAGCGTGCGGGTAGATAGTGCATAACAAAAGTAGAGTGCTCACTATCCGTGGTTTGGGGAGGAAGACTTGGGATGAATGCTGATGCGGTGTGGTCGGTAGTATTGGGCCCGTACTACCGAAGACACCGGGTCAGGGGGAAGCCCAAGTAAGAATCCCTAGATATCGGAGATTGAGTAGGGTTGCGTTATCGAGTGCGATTATACTCGATGAAGTCTCTGATAGTTTTATGTTGTATTTTAGAGACATCATGGTTGGACCACGCCACAGACCGAGTGCGAGCGGTGTGAGTGACGAAGAGATTCGTCAGATGATTCATGAGGAGGTGGCTGCAGCGATCCGGGCTGAGATTCCGGAGATGTTTGGGTCTATTAAGACCACCTTGATGGAGACTTTTGATGAGCGGTACGCCGCATTGACTGAGGCTGCAGCCGCTGCAGCTACCGCAGCTGTGGCCGCTGCCAGGCCACAGGGGGGTGACTCGTTGCTGTTTCGGGAGTTCAGCAACACGAAGCCACCTGAGTTTGATGGGACGCAGGATCCGATTGCTGCGATGAGGTGGGTCACTGATATTGAGGGGTGCTTCTACACTTGTTCTTGTTCGGAGCATCTGAGGGTACGGTTCGCTTTGAACCAGCTCCGTCTGGGAGCGAAGGATTGGTGGAAGTTCGTGACGGCGAACTTCACTTTGGCAGAGATTTCAGCAGTGACATGGGAGAGGTTTACCTCTATGTTCAGAGACGAGTACGTTCCCCCGGTGGAGAGGGAACGATTGGTTCAGGAGTTCTTGACCCTCAAGCAGGGTACTAATTCAGTCGCGGTGATCACGCGGAAGTTTCATGAGCGGGCGATGTTTTGCCCCGAGCTGTTGTCCACAGAGCAGGCTCGAATGAGCCGGTACTTGGGTGTTTTGAGGAGGGATATCCTGGAGTTTGTGTCAAACTCCACCTATCATACCTTTGCTGAGCTTCAGGCGAATGCCAGGAAGCGCGAGATCGAATTGGAGACCCAGGCCAGGGAGGAGGCCGAGTCTCAACGGTTGGACCGGTGGCCGGCTCAGTCTCAGCCGACAGCCAAGTGGACTAAGTCCGCCGATTCGAGGACGGGAGGTCCGAAGGGCCGCACTTGCGGAAAGTGCGGCAAGAGTCCCGAGGGGACATGTCGATATGGTGCTTGCTACAAGTGTGGCAAGGAGGGGCACATCGCTAGGGATTGCCCCAAGGGGTTCACGGTTTGCTTTCATTGCAACCAGACAGGCCATCGGAAGGCCGAGTGCCCTCAGCTTCTTCAGGGATCTGCACCTGCTGCCAGGGCTTCTGAGACTCGACCGGTGAAGGTCGAGGCCCCGAGGGCTCGTGGGAGAGCCTTTCAGCTGACTGCGGAGGAGGTCCGCGCTGCGCCTGATGTTGTGGCAGGTATGCTTTATTTCATGTATTTATTTTGATGTTGAGATGTTATGCTTATGTTATGTTATGCGTAGGTACTCTCCTTGTGAACTCTGTGCCTGCTTTAGTGCTATTTGACTCGGGTGCGAGTCGATCTTTTGTATCTTTGGCCTTTAGTCAGCATATCAGCGTTGGCTGTGAGCCGTTGAGTCGGCCTCTGAGAGTTTCTATAGCTGATGAGAGGGTGATTTGTGCCACGGAGGTTCTCCGGGGATGTGTGTTAGAGATATTCGGGGTCGAGTTTCCGATTGATCTGATTCCTATTGCGATGGGTGATGTCTGTGTCATTGTGGGCATGGACTGGTTGAGCCGATTCGGCACCGTCATCGACTGTGAGCGTCAGCTGGTGACTATACTAGACCCTAGTGGGGGAGTTCTTTCGGTGTACGGCGAGGGTACCCGTTCAGGATCAACTTTTTGTTCGGCCGCTAGGGCGAGGCAGTGCTTACAGCAGGGCTGTAAGGGTTTTGTGGCGTATGTGATGGATACGCAGGAGGCTTCCGAGAGACCGAGATCAGTTGAGGAGGTTCCAGTGGTGCGTGAGTTTCCAGATGTTTTTCCCGAGGAGCTGCCGGGGGTACGTCCTGTGAGGCAGGTGGAGTTTGGTATTGATCTAGTTCCGGGGGCCGCGCCTATCGCTTAGGTACCTTATCGTCTTGCACCTCCAGAGATGCAAGAGTTGTCCTCGCAGCTTCAAGAGTTGCTGGGAAAGGGATTCATTCAGTCGAGCAGCTCGCCGTGGGGAGCGCCTATTCTGTTCGTCAAGAAGAAGGATGATTCACACTGGATGTGCTTTGATTACCGGGAGTTGAACAAGTTGACGGTCAAGAACCGTTACCCGTTACCGAGGATCGACGATTTATTCGATCAGTTGCAGGGAGCATCTTGGTTTTCCAAGATCGATCTGAGGTCGGGGTATCATCAGGTGAGAGTACGGGATGAGGACGTCCAGAAGACAACGTTTAGGACGCGATATGGGCATTATGAGTTTGTGGTGATGCCTTTTGGGCTCACCAATGCCCCAGCTGTGTTCATGGATCTCATGAACAGGGTATGCAGGCCGATGTTGGATCGGTCAGTGATTGTATTTATCGATGATATTCTGGTGTATTCGAGATCTAGAGAGCAGCATGAGGAGCATTTGAGGGAGGTCCTTGAGGTATTGAGATCGGAGAAGCTTTATGCAAAGTTCTCCAAATGTGATTTCTGGTTGCGGGAGGTCCAGTTCCTAGGACATCTCGTTAACCAGGAAGGGATTCTGGTCGATCCGGCCAAGGTTGAGGCGGTGATGAGTTGGGAGGTGCCGAAGTCACCATCTGAGATCAGGAGTTTCCTCGGGTTGGTAGGGTATTATTGGAGATTTATCAAGGATTTCTCCAAGATCGCAGTGCCGCTCACCAGATTGACCCGGAAGGGTGTTGCGTTCTCATGGGGTCCCGAGCAGCAGACCTCCTTTGAGACACTTCGCCAAAAGTTATGCTTAGCCCCGGTATTAGCCCTCCCGGAAGGGATGGAGGATTTCGTAGTATATTGCGATGCATCGATTTTGGGGCTGGGTGCAGTGTTGATGCAGAGGGGTCATGTGATAGCTTATGCGTCGAGGCAGCTGAAGCCTCATGAGTCGAGATATCCCACGCATGATTTAGAGTTGGGTGCAGTAGTGTTCGCTCTCAAGATTTGGCGTCACTACTTGTATGGGGTTCGATGTACGATATACACGGACCATAAGAGCTTGAAGTATTTGATGGATCAGCCCAACCTAAATATGCGTCAGAGGAGGTGGTTAGATGTGGTCAAGGATTATGACTGTGAGATCCTGTACCACCCAGGCAAGGCTAATGTGGTAGCCAATGCGTTGAGCCGCAGGGCGGAGAGCGCTCCACTGCGAGATGTATGTTTGAGATTGACTGTGATAGCTCCGGTATTGGATGCTATTCGTGGGGCACAGGCCGAGGCTGTGCGACCAGAGATGCAGAGGAGAGAGCGGGTCGTTGGTTTGGTTCCAGAGTTCGTTACGGATGGACGAGGGTACCGTTTGTGGGTGGTACGCGTATTACTTTGATGGAAGAGGCTCATCGGTCGAAGTTTTTGATCCATCCGGGGGCTACGAAGATGTATCTGGATTTGAGGAAAGAGTATTGGTGGCCCTGTATGAAGAGGGACATAGCCTGGTTTGTTGAGAGGTGTTTGACCTGCCGCAGGGTTAAGGCCGAGCACCAGAGACGGCATGGCAAGTTGCAGCCATTAGAGGTTCCCGAATGGAAGTGGGAACAGATCACTATGGATTTGATCACCAAATTGCCGAGGACTGCCAGAGGAGTTGATGCAATTTGGGTGATTGTGGATAGGTTGACGAAGAGCGCTCACTTCCTTGCCATCAGCGAGAGCTCTTCAGCGGAGAAGTTGGCGGAGTTATATGTGAGGCAAGTGGTATCTCGGCATGGGGTGCCGATCTCGATTGTTTCAGACCGCGACGTGCGCTTCACTTCCAGATTCTGGAAGAAATTTCATGAGGAATTGGGTACTAGATTGCATTTTAGTACCGCATATCATCCCCAGACGGACGGCCAGAGCGAGCGGACGATTCAGACGCTTGAGGACATGCTTAGAGCATGTGTGTTGGATTTCGGGGGCAGCTGGGATGCGTATTTACCCTTGGCAGAGTTTTCCTACAACAACAGCCATCATTCGAGCATTGGTATGCCACCCTTTGAGCTGTTGTATGGTAGGAGGTGTCGGACCCCCATTTGCTGGGGAGAGGTTGGGCAGAGAGTGATGGGTAGTACAGAGATCGTGCTTCAGACGACAGAGAAGATTCAGCAGGTCAGACAGAGCTTATTGACCGCCCAGAGCCGACAGAAGAGTTATGCAGACAGACGCCGGTCCGAGCTTGAGTTTCAGGTCGGCGACTTCGTTCTCCTGAAAGTTTCTCCTTGGAAAGGAGTGATTCGATTCAGGAAGAGGGGAAGTTGGGGCCCCGGTATATTGGACCATTTCGTGTGATTGCAAGGGTAGGCCGGGTAGCCTATCGGTTGGAGTTGCCAGCCGAGTTGGGGCAGATCCACGACACTTTTCACGTATCGCAATTGAGGAAGTGTATAGCCGATGAGTCGGCAGTGGTTCCACTAGAGGACATTCATGTGGATGCGAGTCTGAATTATGCCGAGAGGCCTGTGGCCATCAGGGATCGGAAGATCAAGGTTCTGAGGAACAAGGAGGTACCTCTGGTGTTGGTTCAGTGGCAACACCGGAAGGGATCGGAGATGACCTGGGAGCCAGAGCGCGAGATGCGGGAGCAGCATCCGGAGCTATTTCCAGAGCGAGACTTTGAGGACGAAGTCTAGTTCTACTGGGGGAGAATTGTAACAGCCCGGAATTCCAGGTATCTTTATTGATTTGATTATTTTGTGTTTTGAGAGGGGACTCGGCGAGTTGGAGCTCAGACTCGCCGAGTAGGGTCGCGATTCTGGACACAGGATTCGGTTAGACTCGGCGAGTCCAGGATATGGACTCGGCGAGTCTGCGCTGTTTAATGAAACCCTAATTTCTCGGGTTTGGGACCTATTTAAAGGGCCTTATGGCCGTCATTTGTGCTCACCAGTCCCTTGAGTGAAACCCTAATCGAGTGTGAGCATTTGGAGCATAGAAGGAGGCTATTATTGATCTTGGAGGCGTCATTTTGCAAGGAAAGACGAAATCAGCCAAGGGGTAAGCAAGAGGAGCCATCTTCTGAGGATTTGGAGTCCAGAGCATCTCTATTGGGGTAATATTTCGAGCTATTCTTTTCTATGTTGATGTTTTCATTGATTTAGGGTTTATTGAACCCATTTGTGGCTTGATCTTGTGCTCCCTTGGACCCCTAAGAGATTTAGACAATGGATCTGGACCCCTAAAGGTCCAGAGTGTCCCTTTGCCCAAGCTTTTTGGGAATCAATGGAAGTTTTGAGTTGGAACCCTTATGCTTTAGATCAAAATGTTCATTATAAGCCATGGGGTGTGTTTTGGACACCAAGATAGGGACTTTACGTGGTGAATCAGTCTTGAAAGACTAGATCTATGAATTGATGGAGCAGATCTGACCTTAGAAACGAGTTTGAGTAATTGCATGACATGGACTCGCCGAGTCCGATGAGCAGACTCGGCGAGTAGCTTGAAGATTTCCTTACATCGGCCAGTGAGTGATCCAGTCGAGTCACGGGTTGACTCAGTGAGTCAGGTCGAGTTAGATAGGGTCGACAGGTGGTCTGAGTCGAGTTGGGACTCGCCGAGTTGTTCTTGAGACTCGGCGAGTTCAGTCGGGGTGGCCCCGCGACTCTTCCAGGTGGAACTCGTCGAGTCAGGGGAAGTACTCGACGAGTAAGAAGGGAATCCTATGGAGTTGGCGGATACGTCTAGACTCGCCGAGTTGCCCTTGTGCACTCGCCGAGTTCGGTCAAGTTGACCGTTGACCGTTGACCAGAGTTGACCTATGTTTGACTTCTTAGGAATAGTCAAACTTAGAAGATAAAAGTGTTAATAAGAGATGTATGATGTTATAGGGAGATTGTAGCTCGGCGGATCAAGCACGAGTGACTTCGGGATTTGCTAGCTTTCGATATTCACGAGGTGAGTCTTCTCACTATACTGTACCCGGAAGGATTTGACTGTGTGACGGGAAGGTCGGATGTAATATGTGATATATGTGCTATACGTGATAAGTTAATTGATATGCGTGCTATGTATGTTTATGTGGGCCGGAAGGCAATATGTTTATGTGGGCCGGAAGGCGATTATGTTATGGGCCGGAAGGCGTTGTGTTATGGACCGGAAGGTCGGCGTGGGTAGGACCGAAAGGTTTACCCAGCAGGGACGGAAGTCCCCTGAGACACAGGGACCGGAAGGTCAGGGCCTGGAAAGGCGTATGTATGTAAGTTGTATATTGGGGGAACTCACTAAGCATTTATGCTTACAGTTGTTGTGTATGTGTTTCAGGTACTAGCGAGGACCGTGGGAAGGCGCCGACGTGATCTCTACACACTGATAGATGTTTTGTGATCTTGGGATTCATATGATTTGTACTCTAACATAACACATGGAATGTTTATGCCTTGTTTGAAATGAAAATACTTTATTTTGAAATGAAAATTTTGTTTGAAAATTTACGCTTTTACAGAAGACGTTTTGGGCAGCCTCCATCCTCTCTCCTCTTCATCCTCTTGCTTGTGGTGTTTGTGAACCATTAGAGGAGTGACAGTTGTGACTCTAACCCTTCCAAAGTCAATTCAAAGGAGGAATTGGGATTGTTATTGCTACATAACAATCAAGGTAATATCTTAAACCTAATTATATGTTAATATTGATTTACATATGCTAGAATTAGGGTTTATAGTCTTGGATTCAAAGCATGTACAATAGAGAAACCTAGATCCAAGCATTAGGGTTTGTATGAGCACATAGGATGTCTTATGACCAAAACCCATCAGTGGTATAAGAGCCTAGCTTGGTTTCAATTGTATTGATGCATTGTATAACTGGAAAATTCGTTTTTTGGGTTTCTGGAGGCTGGACTCGCCGAGTCCATGGCTGAACTCGCCGAGTCCATGCAGACTCGCCGAGTCCAAGACTGACTCGCCGAGTCAACTCGTCAGATGGAGGGTATTTCGGGATTTCTTGCTGTTTTTGCTTATGGATACTTACCTTATCATGTTAGATCAATATTAATCCGATTATATGATATATTTGACTATAATTTTGATCTAATTGAAGATATTTATCAATTAATAAGATAATTGTTTCCTTATAAGATAATTGATTAATTATTTTGAGTAAATTGATAAATTGTTTTGCAAGAAGTCATTAAATAAATCAAATATGGATAATTATGTGATTAAAGGTTAATTTGAATTGTTTGTTATTTGATCCTTGTTGTTATGAAAAGTTTCATATTTTTCCCTTTAGGTTTTATAGTTTAAATTTTAACCCCAAAAGTTTTGTAGTTTTGAAATTTAAATAGTTGAAACCCTAATGTTTGAAAAAGGTTTCAAAACTTGCCCTCAAGTTTTGGAATTTAAAAGTTGATTAAAAGTTTAGTTAGGAATGTTAAATTCTAAAACTCTAGTATAGTTTTGAAAAGGTTCAAATCACACCCTTATGGTTTTATTAATTAATTAAGGTGTATAATTAAAAGAGTTTAATAAATCCATAGAAGTTTAGGTTTACAATTTAATTGAATTAAAACTATAATTGTTAAATTAGACCACCTAGTATTTTGAAACTATAAAATACACCCTATACTATATATAACATTAAAAGTCTAACATTATATATATGTATGAGTAAAAGTCAGTCTTACCGTTAGTAGGCCTCATTCACGAAGCTGGTCTATAAGGGGTGTTTAAGGAAATTGCCTATAAAATGGCGATTGAATGGGTATCCACTCTTACCCACTGCACTCTTGACTAGTGGAGGGTCGTTAGCCGAACGGGTAGGATAGGACGAAACCTTCCATTATAAGTATAATGAAATTTAAAAGTAACTAAATGTTTTCATCAAATTCCCAATCTTAGTTACTTAGGCAAAAGTGAATTGATGCAATTCCATGAAATTACACTTTGTGCCCTAGCAAAGACGTTAGTGGAGCGTGTTTGGTTTACCTGCACACTAAATGGTTCTAAGCAAAGGTAGCAAAGGGTGACTCAATGTTTGTCATAGTTCGGTGGAGCGTGTGTGGCTTACCGGCACATCGAATAGATGACTGTAACATGTGAGGGCACCATGTAAGTTTGGATGGTTATTCACACCCGCTTTGTGATCCTCGGCATCCCAGTCACAAACAAGAGGGGCATATCGAGATTTAAACATGCCATTGAAAGTTCAATGAATCTCAAAGGATCTAGGAGTTTTCATAGATTTAAAACTTAAACTTCTTTTTCGTTTTTCATGGTGGAAATTAGTGAATCGTCATTCACTTACCTTCAAATATTCTGCAATTAGGGTTACGGCATCCCTCTCCCGAGTTGTAGAATATTGTGTTGGGTCCTAGCCTTAGTATCTCATTTGGGTGATTTACTAAGGACTCAATCAATCAACTAACTTGAATTCGTTTTCTCCCGTTTTGTAGATGTCAATGTTTGACAACTATGGTCTTCTCTAATCCCGTGGAACAAGCATTCCACATGAAGATGATATTCCACGATTCGATCGAGGAACAAGAGATCATGCTTCACTTCCTCCTCCTCCTCCAATTATTCTCCCTAACCCATAAGTTCAAAGGCTTGAAAAGTTCAAGATCACTCAAGCCCTTTTGGCAAGTAAACATAAAGAAGGAAAGTCGGTGTGTGCACACGTCCAAGGGATGAAGTCACACATTGATAGGTTAAGAATGTTAGGATCCGTTGTTTGTGAGGAAATGGTTGTTGATTGGGTTCTTCAGTCACTTCCTAGCTCATATAGTGTGTTCGTAAGAGAGTACTATATGATGAACTACGATGTGACCCTTATAGATCTCACCTATATGCTTATTGCTGCTGAATCAGCAATGATTTGGCGCAATAGAAAAGCAAAGTTGATTGGTGAATCTGCCTTCGAGACCTCTATGGATATAGACAATGGCAACGAAAGACATGTTATGATCGAAAAGTTTGATCACAAGAGAAAGGAAATGTCTGAAGTAGTTCCATGTCATGTTCCAAAAGAGTCAATTTGCTTTTATTGCCAAGAGAAAGGCCATTGGAGACGAAGCTGCCCTATTTACCTAAGAGATCTAAGAGATGGGAGAGTCAAAATATATGGCTTTGTTTTAGGTAAAATCCATTGACTAACTCTTTTAAGCTTCTATTCTAGATTCTTAATACATAATGTGATAAGATCACAATTGATGTTTTGTAGGATCGAAGAAAAGAAAGGAAGCTTAAGTGAAGAAGTGAGCAAAATCTAACCGTGAAAGAATGGATTTCGATCGCATTTCTCTAAGATTAGATTCTTGAGCTACTACTTAGAGTTAGAATTAGATTGTTAAGAAAGATGTATTAGCATAGTTTTTCAATGAATTGCATTGTAAGGACAAAATTTTTCCGCAATAAAATAAATTTTGATTTTTATATTATTTATTTATCCTTGCAATGGCGTATATGAAAAATTGATGTTTGAATGTTTCTATTAGCAATAATGGAGTTGATTCTTAATTATGTTGTTTATGGAAATGTCGAGAATTTACCAAATAGGGAGAGTTTCTCATCACCCAAGTTTCAATTGGACGGAAACTTGGAATCATGCAACTTGGGTACACGATGAATGAGAAATTTCATATTTGTAAATAAGACTAATTCATTGACAAAGTGTCAAGTGAAGGACTATGAGATCGAGCACACAAAGTTGCGTGCTAATCAAGTCCACCATAAAAGTAACAATGATATTCGTCATGATTTACTAAAGCTTTAGTAAATATGATTATACTTATAAGATTAAGTGTAATTCTGAATTGATTGAAAAGGTTTAAATCAATAGTAGAACGAATAAGAAGAATCTAGTAGGCAGAAAGATAAAAGTTTCTCCATTCTAAGAAGAAGGGAGAGTAGCTTTTATGCTTTATGATAGGTCTTAATGATTAAGAACCATATCTCAATTGATCCTCTAAGTGAAGTCTTAGTACAATTGTATGTTTAAGAAGAGGAATCAAGGATTGAAGAAATGGTTTAATCAAAAAGTCAATCATACTTCATTCCAAAACAAGTCTTAAAGTTAAGATTGTAACATTGAGTGATAAGTATTAAAGGTTTATAACATTCATCAAATGTGGAAAGTTGTGATGTCTTGGATAAGACAAAGACCAACTAGGACCAAATTTATGAAGTGTTTTGATAAATGCTACACTAACTCTTGAATATTTGTTAAGAAATGGTTATTGACAAGAGAATCTTATATGTCAAGGAGTCAGTGGGAGTCTTAATGGTCTTGAAAGTTTTCAAGAACAAATCAAATAAACCTTATCGATCATCATTAGCACACGAGTTGAGGTTTACAACCTATCGTGTTGACATCATTTTGTTTCTGTGCCAATCCAATCGAGTTAATTATGCATGTGAGTTCTATGAGTTCTCATTTTGAACGCATAAAAGGCAAAACACCTTAATCAATGAAAGGTACATTGATAGGAAAGGGTGAGCTGCTTAACTACTTGGAAGACATGGTGGGCAGCTGTGCTACCATAAGGCAAGAAATCAAGATTAAGAAAGTTCGGTCCATATGAGTTTGAATTTGTCGTAAACTTTAGTTTTAACAAATTCACATGGATAGGAACACATACATCGTTTATGGTTACGGTATCCCTTTCCATAAAAATGATTGTGAGGAAATGCTTTCACTAAGAGAGATTTTAAGAAGATAGTGATTGTAAAATTGCATTCTCGAATTCGATTATGGTTACGGTATCCCTTTCCATAATTTGAACTGTGAGGTTTGGGAATTAGTCTTAAGTGTTTAGACACACATATGAACTATCGAAGGCAAAGGTGTATAAGTCCAAGAATCCTTGATAAAAGATTATCAAAGCACTAAGTATTAGAAACATCAACTTAAGAAATTCAATAAGCATTGTTTTTCTGAAAGTTAAGATGTTTATGAATACATGTCGAAGCTAGTGGGAGCATAAGTGTTATGTTTTATAATAATCATCATGATAGTGGGAGCATAAATGTTATGATTGTATGATTATTAAGGCACGTATTGCAAGTTGGCAATATTAATTATAGAAAACAAGAGTCATACCTTGCAAAGTAGTAAGGGTTGTAAAGTTGTTTTGCTATAATTAAGGGAGAGAATATTATGCTTCATTTCAAATCTAAAGGATTAGGTTGAGAAATGTTAATAAATTTAGTCAAGGGTACATAGTGTGTTCTTAAAATTTTGATTATGATTACGGCATTCCTCTTCACAATTTGAATTTCGAGAACATAGAAAATAAAACATTATGCGTCGTGTCCCATACGCTTCGGGTATAGGATCGATTGAAAATGCTTTAATGTTTGACCATTCTAAAATTTTCCAAATGTCGAGCGCGTTTAGAGGGAAAAGTGACTAGAATTGGTTTTGACTAAAATAATTAAACAACTATCAAAGGGCAATCCAAAGTTCGACGATGATTGGTCGCTTGTGAGTAGTTGGAAGCATGGTATTGGATGGACCATATCGACATTATTATGAATAGAAAGGATTCTATTAAGAATGAGTTGTCATATGGAAAATATGGAAATGTGTCCATATTGGATGGACCATATCGACATCATTACGAATAGATGAGATTCTATTAAGAATGAGTTGTCATATGGAAAATATGGAAATGTATCCATATTGGGAATTGAATATTAAAAATCTATGACTAGATTAGAAACTTTTATGCAAAAGGATGTTCAAAGGAATGTACTTTGAGTGAGAGACATCATATCTAAGGAATTGTCTTGTAACAATCTCCGATAGAAGACTTTATAATATCATTGGCAATAGTCTTTGTGACTTTGGTGCAGTGACATTACCAAAGGATAAGTTGCATAGAATGTTAGAATCTAGCATATTCTATAAGTAGCAAGAATTTGATATTCTTTCACTTATGAAAAGGATTCGGAGTTGTGAAATGAGAATGATTGGAAATGTGTTCAATGTGATTTATTTCACAAAGTAGGAACCATAGGTAAACATTGTGTGCATGCTAGGAGCATGGGACAAGTGTTGTAGTTCAAGTAAGAAGTTGATTACCCGAAACGAAAAATAATGAGTAATCAATATGGTGATAAATAAAAGGCGTTTTATTTATACTCAAAGGTTTGAGGCCATAAGGGATTAGTATTATTGTTGTGTTTCACATTTACATGTTTTAACTTCCAGAATAATTGACTTTATTAAGAATAATCGAATTATTCGGACGGGCCATAGTCATTCATATGTTGGAAGTCGATATGAATGAAGACTGTTGTGAATTGGTGTGTGGATTGTCTAAAGAGCATTAGACATAAGCAAATGTTTGCTGCAGCGTTCATGAGTGCTTATGAATGTGATTTGAGCATTGGATTAAACCCACGCTCACTTGGATCACTCCATGAATTGTATCACGAGTGATTGGTGAGACGATAACATCTTATATTCTTGAAACCGAGATGTGTGAGTTGTATCTTGCAAATCGGTTGCACATTGATAATATGTAAACGCACTAGTAACTTGGTGTTATAAAACATATTGTTGTGTGTGATTTGGTTAGTAAGTGCAAGCAAGCATTGTATCAAAGTTTATCCGTTCCTTTTATTCAAAGTAGGATAAAAGCGACATCTTTAGGCCCCTCGATGATTTATTGATGACAAACGTAAATGCTCGGCCGAGCTAGGGCTAACTTGATTTGTTCAATTAGTCAGTCGTCATAAATCGGAATCGAGATATAGTACAAAGAGAATGATTTGAAATCATATCTCATATTATATCCAGAATGGAGGAATATATGATCCCTTATCTAAGGACACACGTATCTGATACGATCAGAGTTGACAACGGCTTTGGAAAGCTACGATTGCAGATCAGGATCTGAAGTCATACGCATAATAGTTATTAGACTTATCCAAGTGGGAGATTGTTGGATTAGTGTCTAAGTCCATAGCTATTTTGGTATGTACTTGACCCGATGGTGCATGGTCCTTTTGGGTTGCCTTCACCGAAGCAACTTGATAGGATGAATTATGGAGAGAAAGGATTAAATATGATTTATTAATATATTATGAGAATAATATATTAAAGGAGAAATCATATTGTTCAATTAATATTAGTCAATAATTAATTGGTAATTAGTTTTGTGACTAAAATAGATTAACTAAACTTAAGGGACTGGAATTGTAATTATAAGATAATTGCAATTTGGGCCATGTATTGCCTTTTATTATAAGGTGGACGAATTCTATGGGAGAAGCCCATATGAAGTCGTCCAAGGCTTTAAGAAAGGGCTCCATGGGTTGCTTAGGGCTTAAGCAACCAAATTAGGGTTTCCTTGTTAGATAACCCTAATAGCCTCACTATATATAGAACCCTTTGTTGGGTTTTGAGCAATCTAACACTTCCTAAGTATGCATGCAACCCTAATAAACCTTGGATCTATGTTTGTCTAAATACATGCAAAATAATAATTTTCCAAGGTTTATAACCTATCTAACATGGCATGGGGAACATTTCAACATAAAAGAGTTAGAAGAGATTACATACCTTTTGGTGTGTTGGGTTCTTAGGAGTTTGAGGGCCAAGCACCAATAGTGTGAATGCCTCAAATGGAATCACAAACACCACAAACTCTTGGAAAACTTTGAGAGAGTATATACACCTTGTATAAATCGGCCACACACATGCACACACACACTAGATCACTAGCTTTCTTTTAGTGTATCTTAGGCTTCATTTCATGCTCCATAAGCATGCTTATATAGTATGCATGGTTAGGGTGAAACCCTAATAACCCATGTCTTTTCCTTTTCCAAGGATCCATGGGTTAAAAGCTTCATGGATCATCCATGGACTTCCACATAAGCCTAGCCCATTAACAAATGAGTATTAGCCCACACTATATAAAACAAATAGCCCATAATTCAATTAGTATTCCTTTTAATCTCTAAATTAATTCATGATTAATTTAAGACTAAAACTAATTAAATAACGTAACTTCATATTAATATATTATAACTCATAATATATTAATAAACATATGTGTATAACTCTCATAAAATTATCCATAATAGTTTGGATGAGATGCAACCCAAATGGACCATGCCGGTCGGGTCAAGTATATACCAAATAAGTTATGGACTTAGACACCTTATCCAACAGACTCCCACTTGGATAAGTCTAATAACTATATTTGCCTATAACTTCAGGAACCAACCAACAATCGTAGCTCTCGAAAACTCCCTCGAACAGTGAAGACTCTGTCGAACTATGAAGCGCCATTTTAGATAAGTGATCACATAATCCTCTGTTCTCATGATATCAGCCGGACAAATACATGGAACAACGTCGTACTTATTGTCCAGCAGTTTGTTTCCCGATTTTCGATTTGTTTGACAAAGAACTTAATCGAACACATCAATTCAGTTCTGACCGGCCGGTACATAGGTCACAACAAAATCATCGAGGGGCCCAGATATCGCTTCTATTTCTAGAAGGAACAGATAAACTTCGACTGATATGCTTGTTCTACTACTTATTGAATTGTACACAAAGGCACGTTTTATAACATCAAGTTACTGATGCGTTTACGTGCAATCAATGCACAACCAACTCATAGGTAACAACTCATATCTCTAGGTTTGAAGATTTATATGATATTATCGTCTCACGATCACTCGAGATAAATTCCATGAAGTGATACAAGTGAGCGTGGGTTTATTCCAATACTCATAACTTATGAGTACTCATGAATGTTGTAGCAACCATTGCCATGACTAAACTCATTTAGCCATCTACAAACCCGATTCATGACAGTCTTGATTCATACCTACTTCCAACATATGAACGACTGTGGAGTGTTTAAATAACTTAGTCATCCGGAAAGAATAACCTAGCTATTTTGGAAGTCAAAACATGCAAAGTGAAATACAATAATAATCGAATCTAATATGGTCTCAGAACCCTTTTGAATATAAATAAAACCACCTTTTATTTATCACCATATTGATTACACATTATTCAATGTTTCAAATAATCAACTTAAGACTTGAATAAAAACAACAGTCGTCCCATGCTCCTAGCATGTACACTTTGTTTTTCTAAACAATAGTTATGCCATACCCCAAGTACGCACACTATGTTTGTCTATGATCCTTACATTGTGATGTAGATCAATTGAACATGATTCCAATGATACTCATTTCACAATCCCAAATCCTTATTGTAAATGCAAGAATTCCAAATTTATGTCATTTACTGAAATCTGTTAGATTCTAAACTTATATGCATTGATCCTCTTGTAATGATTATGCACAAAGTCAGAAAGACTAGACAACAACCATTATAGAGCATTCCAAAGGAGATCAGCTCCTTGGAAACATCCTTTTTTGCATTAGGTTTCCTAATCTTACATAGATTGAATCACTTCCACCTATGGAGACATTTCCATAGTCCTATTTGACTATCACTTCCGAACAAGAGTTACCTCTTTTCAGAAAATGTCGATATGGTCCTACCAAAATTAACACTAGACTTCCAATTGTCCTTGATAAACCAATCTTTGGCGAACCTCAGATTGTCCTCGACAATTGCTTAATCACTTTAGTCATATCCAGTTCTAGACTTTTCCCTTCTAAATGCCTTAAGCATTTGGAAAATTTAGAAAGGATGAATATTATAGCACATGAAATCGATCCTATATCCGAAGCATATGGGATACTATTCATGATGTTTGACATAAAGACATGACACTAGACCAGTCTTTTGCTACAATATTTTTTATTTGCCATGTTTTCAAAATTTAACTATGAAGAGGGATGCCGTAATCATAATCGAATTTTGAAAATGCAATATATATAGAATTTCTTCAAGTTGAACCATTCCAACACAAAATTCACATATATTCTTGACTAAAGATGATTAAAATCTCAATCTAAGCTTTAGAATTGACATGAAGTATAATTTCCTCTCCCTTAATTATAGCAAAACAACTTTTCAACCCCTGCAACTTCACGGATTGAAACTTTGTTTTCTATAATTAACATTGCTAGCTTGCAATACTAATCATAATAGTCATGCTCCCACTAACATGATGATTATCAGCATAACACTTTGTTGGATTAATGTCTAAGTCCATAACTATATTTGGTATGTACTTGACCCGACCCGGCATGGTCCATTTGGGTTGCACTTCACCGACACAATTTATATGGATAATCTTTTGAGAATAGTATGTTTATGATTAATATTAATATATTATAAGTTGTAATATATTAATATGGAATCATATTATTTAATTAGTATTGATCAAGAATTAATTTATAATTAATTAAGTGATCAAAAGGAACTAATTAAATATGGACTCTTATATATATGGAATGGGCCAAGTTCATTTAGGTTGGGCTAAGCTTTCATGGATAGTCCATGGAGTGTTTAACCCATGGATCCTAGGAAATGAAAGGTCATGGGTATTAGGGTTTAACCCTAATCCTCCATACTATATAAAGATGTCTTTGGTTGGTGAAATTGGGACTAGTGTGAATACACTAAAGAAGGGCTAGCCAATTTCACTAGAGAGAACCAAGTAATCATATTCTCTAAAGTATTCCAAGGTGTCTTGGTGATTTGTGATTCCACTTGAGGCTTCCACACTATTGGGGCTAAGCTCTTAAAGCTTGAAGACATCAAGCTACATCAAGAGGTATGTATTCTATCTTGTTACATTCATAGTTTTTGTATGCTAGATTAGGATAATACCTTGGATGTTCTTATTTGCATGTATAATAGAGAAAACATAGATCCAAGGTATTTAGGGTTGCATGTACACTTAGGAAGTGTTAGAATGCTCAAAACCCAACAGTGGTATCAGAGCCACAGGTTGTTTTCTGTTATATTGATGCAAATATTTTATTTTCAAAGTTGAAAAAAAAAGAAAAAAAAACATGAAGTTCGTCAAATTTTAAGATAATTACTTGTTCTTGTGAAAAACTAATTATTTGTAAAATTTGAATAATTTGCTTGATGAGTTGAATTAGGTCAAATTTAATAAAAGATAAAATAATATGATTATTTTATTAGTTTTAAAAGTTTGATCTAAAGAGTTTTATTTTTTTCAAACCTCCATAAGTTATGGATATGAAAAGGTTTTTAAAAAAATTGATTCAAAGTTTTATGGAGTTACAAAAAATTTGGTGTTAATGTTTTAAAGGATTCCATAACTTAAGAATAAGTTATGGATCACCAAAAGTTTTTTTGTGTTATCTTGTTTTATGAGTGAATTTAGATTAATGATGAAAATTATGTGATAGTTGGTTTTAATCCAAATTAATCTAAGAATTGATTCTAAAATGTGTTTTTGTAACTTGTCCTCAAGTTATATGAAAAGTCACATTTAAGAATCATAAAACTCATAAAAATTGGCAAAGGTTACAAAAATGAAGAGTCTAGTTCTAATTAAATGATTTTATGACTCCATAACTTGTCCTCAAGTTATGGAGGACCAAGAGTCTCTTCATTTAATAAAATAAAATAAAATAAAAAAAGGTGTAACCTTAATTAATTCCATAAGTTATAAAATAAAGAAAAGTTAATTCTTTTATTAGTTTAAAGTCTTCCATAACTTGTCCTCAAGTTATGGAACTTGAAGAGTTTTTGGATTAAAACTACTTTAAACACATAAGTTATGGAATTAATTAGTTTTGAATAGTTTCAAAACTTGCCCTCAAGTTTTGGAATTTGTAAAGTTTTCTCTAATGAATACTTTAATTCCAAGTTAGCCCTTAGAATTTTAAAAGTTAAAATTCAACCCTTATACTTTATAATATTATAAGTTAATAATATATATATGTATAAGAGTAAAGTCAGTCTTACCGCTAGTACGCCTCATTCACGAAGCCGGTCTATAAGGTGGGTATAAGGTTGTTGCCTATAAAATGGCAACTTAATGGGTGTCCACTCTCACCCACCGCTTGCTTGACTGGTGGAGGGTCGTTAGCCGAACGGGTTTGACAGGACTAGAATTCTCCCTTCATTAAAAGTATTAATGATAATACTAAGTAACTAAACTCTTAATAATACCCAATCTTAGTTACTTAGGAAAAATGTGAATAAGGTGCTAATCCATGAAATTGCACTTTACACTTTGTCTAAGTCGTTAGTGGAGCGTGTGTGGTTAACCGGCACACTAACTTGGACTTAACAAGGTAGGTAAAGGGTGACTTAATATTTATCATAGTATCGATGGAGCGTGTGTGGTTAACCGGCACATCGATTGAGGGGTAATTTATTAAGGGTACCAAGTGATTTGCATGGTTACTTCACACCTTGTTTTGTGATCCTCGGCATCCCAGTCACAAAACCTGAAGGGCACACTCGAGATTGAAACATGCCTTTGAAAAGTTCAATGAATCTCAAAGATCTAGGAGTTTCAAAAACCAATTAAAACCTAATAATACATTTCGTTTATCTTGGTGGAAATTGGTGAATCGTCATTCACCTACCTTCAAATATTTTATAGCTTGGATTACGGCATACCTCTTCTAAGTTATAAAATAGTTTGTTGGGTCCTAGCCTTAATATTTCATATTGGGTGTCATATTAAGGACTTTAAATCAACTATCTTGAATATCTCCCAAAAGATGTCTGGTTTAGACACTTATGATCTTCCCAAATCTCTTGAAACAAGGTTTCCTAATGAAGATGATGTCCCATGGATATCATAAATCTTTCTCCTCCTCCAATTATTCTCCCTAACCCACAAGTTCTTGAAAAGTTTAAGGTCACTCAAGCCCTATTGGCAAGGCAAGGTCTAGGTGTGAGCACATCTTGGAGATGTAGTCACATATTGACAAGCCGGGAGAGTTGGGTGTCAAAGTCTTGAGAAAGTTGGTGGTTCAATCACTTTCTAAGTCACATAGTGAGTTCCTTTGGGACACCTATGAAACAGACTATGACAAGACCCTTAATGATCTTATCTATTTGTTAAGATCAACTTCCTTAATACTTGATGGACATTGACAATAGTGACACAGGAAATCCAGTAAAGCATTCTCTTCCCAATGGAAAGGGATCGGCCATAGTCAATTCGGTTGACCAAATGGTAAAGAGAAAAGCTAAGTCTGTGATAGTCCCGTGTACCTTTATCAAAGGGTCCATATGTTTATATTGCCAAAGGAAGGGGCATTGGTTGCGAAGCTGCCAAAATTTACCTAAGGATGTTAAAGTCAATAAGTTTGACTCTACTTCAGGTAAAGTCCACTATCTAACTCTGTTAAGTTTCTATTCTGAGATTCTTGATACATGATGTGACTGGGTCACATGGTGATGTTTTAAGAATGAAAGAAAAGTGAAGAAACTTAAAGAAAGAATATGCTGAATCTGATGGCGTAGATGGATTTCTATCGCGTAGTTTGAAGATCGGATTCTTGAGCTACTTCTTAGGAGTTATGAGATATTGCTTAAGGAATAGATAACAACAAGTTTTCATATGGATTGTAAGGATAAGTTTTTCCGCAAAGTTTTAAAATAAAAGAAAATTTTTTATTTTATTTATTTTAAAATATCCTTACAATGGCATTTGAGGAAAAATTGTTGCTTATATGATTCCATTAAGAGCAAGAGTGGAAATATGAAATTGATTCTTTCATTTGTGGTAATGTCTAAATTTACCAAATAAGGAAAGATTCTCATCACCCAAGTCTCAAGTGGACCGGAACTTGGAATCATGCAAGTTGTATAACATGATGAATGAGAACTTTCAAGTTTTGGAAAAAATTAAGATTAATTACTTATTCACATGGATGTGTGAGTCAAGTAATGGACTAAGGGATCGAGTACATAGTCTTGTTCACTGATTTAGTCCACCACAAAAGTTTGATAAGACTATTCGTCATAGTTTACTAAAGCTCAGTAAATATGATTATACTTACAAGCTTAAGTGTAACTCTGAGACATTGGAAAAAAGGTTCCAAAGTAAGGCAGAGCGAATAAGAAGAATCAAATTAGGCAGAAGGATAAAAGTTTCTCAAATCTGAAAAGATGGGAGAGTACTTTAGTATCAGTTTTGTGATCATCTTAATGATTAAGAAACCATATCAAAATTAGTTCTCTAAGGAAATCTTAGTGCATTCTTATGACTAAGAAGAGGAACTTGAATTGTTGAAATGGTTAAATCAAGAAGATGAGTCATACTTCGTTCCAATACAAGTCTTAGAGTCATACTCCAAGATTGTAACTTGAGTGACATGTCTCAAAAGAAGGTTTAAAACACTTGTCAAATGTAAGAGTAAAAGTTTTCTACTCTTGTACATTTGAAATTGGTAAGTTGTGATGTTTTGGATAAAACAAAGACCAACTTAGGCCAATTGGGTAAAGTGTTTTTCTTGATTAGAATCCGCACTATCTCTTGGATGTTTGACAATGGAGTCTTATATGTCAAGAGGACAGTGGGAGTCTTAAAGGTCTTGAAAGTCTCAAGAACTAATCAAGAATAAAACCTGAAGTTCTTCACTAGCACACGACTTGAGGTTTATAACCTATCGTGTTGACATATCTGTGCCCATTCCAGTTAAAGTTGGCTTTGCATATGAGTTCTTAGAGTTCTCAGTTTGTTGCATTACAACTTGGAAGCAATGGCAGGCCCTTGAGCTGCCAGGTGGCAAGAAGTTAAGATTGAGTTCAATCCATATGGTTTTGGATTTGTCATTATCTTTGTCTTGTGATTATGGTTTGACAAATTCATATGGGTAGGAACTCATACACCATATAAATCTAAGTGTCATAAGGTTTCTCTCCGATTCATGAAAATGATGGTGAGGAAACGCTTTCACTAAGTAGATTTTACGAAGATATCAATTGTGTTATTTGCATTTTCAAAAGTCGTTAGTGGAGCGCGTGTGGTTAACCGGCACACTAACATGGACTTGTGAGAAATGGCAAATGCCTAAGCAATTGAGACCATGATTACGGTATCCCTTTTCATGGTTCTTGAAATTGCTTAGACACACAGGTGAGCTATCTACGGAAAGGGTGTATGAATCTAAATTTTAGACTGTCCAGCTGATTTCTGAGTACATGTCAAAGCTAGTGGGAGCATAAGTGTTATGCTAATAATCATCATGTTAGTGGGAGCATGATAATTATGATAAGTATTGCAAGTTAGCAATGTTAATTATAGAAAACAAAAGTTTCAATTGGGAAAAAGTTGTTTTGCTATAATTAAGGGAGAGGAAATTATGCTTCATCTCAAATCTATAAGCTTAGATCGTGAGGTTTTAATCATTTAGTCAAGGATATATATGAATTTCATGTTGGAATGGCTCAACATAAGGAAATTCTGTATATGGGTCCATTATTTGCGTTCTAAAATTCGATTATGATTACGGCATCCCTTTTCATAATCTGAATTATGAGAACTTGGCAAATTGAAATGGAAATATTATAGCAAAAGACTGGTTTAGTCTTTATGTAAGACATCATGAATCGTGTCCCATATGCTTCGGATATAGGATCGATTACATGTGCTATATTCATCCGTTCTAAAATTTTCCAAATGCCTGGGGCATTAAGAAGGGAAAAGGTTTAGAACTGGATATGACTAAAAGGATTAAACAATTGTCGAGGACAATCTAAGGTTTACCAAAGATTGGTTACTCAAGGACAATTGGAAGTATAGTGATAATTCTGGAAGGACCATATTGACATAATCTGTAAGGAGGCAACTCTTGTTCAGAAGTGATAGTCAAAATGGAATCTGGAAATGTTTCAAAGTTAGAATTTTCAATCTGTGTAAGATTAAGGAAACTTAATGCAAGAAGGATATTTCCAAGGAGTTGATCTCCTTTGGAATACTATGTAATGATTGTTGCCAAGTCTTTATGACTTTGTGCATAATCATTACGAGAGGATCAATGCATATAAGTTTAGAATCTAACAGATTTCAGTAAATGGCATGAATTTGGAATTCTTGCATTTGCGGTAGGGATTTGGGAGTGTGAAAAGAGAATCATTGAAGTTATGTTCAATTGATCTAGTTCACAAAGTAAGGATCATAGACAAACATAGTATGCATACTTGGTGTGTGGCATGACTAGTGTTTAAGAAAACATAGTGTACATGCTTGGAGCATGGGACAACTATTGTTTTAAATTCAAGAATAAAGTTGAGAGCTGAAACAATATACAATGAATAATGTGTAATCATATGGTGATAAATAAAAGGTGTTTTATTTATGTTCAAAGGGTTGATACCATATTGGATTCAATTATTATTGTGTTTTATTTTGCATGTTTTGACTTCCCGAATAAACTGGGTTATTCTTCCTGAATGACTAAGTTATTCAAACATCCACAGTCGGTCATATGTTGGAAGTAGATATGAATTAAGACTGTCATGGGTTGGCTTGTAGAGGTCTAAGGTGTTGGACAAAGGGCTACAACACTCATGAGTGCTCATAAGTTCTGAGTATTGGATTCAACCCGCGCTCATTGGAATCACTTCATGGATTTTATCACGAGTGATCATGAGACGATAATATCTTATATTCTTCAAACCTAGAGATATGAGTTGTTACTATGAGTTGATAGTACATTGATTGCACGAAAACGCATTTGGTAACTCGGTGCTATAAAACGTGCCTTTGTGTATGATTCAACAAGTAGTAGAACAAGCCATATGAGTCGAAGTTTATCCATTCCTTTTACCTTCAGGATAAAAGCGATATCCGTGGGCCCCTCGATGATTTGATGATGACAAATGGAAGTGCTCGGCCGGGCCAGGACTGATTTGATTCGTTCAATTAGTCAGTCGTCATAAATTGGAAATCGGGAAACAACAAATGGACAGAGAGAATGATTATAATCCATGTCTCAGTCCATATGATATCTAGAATGGAGGAATATATGATCCCTTATCTAATGGACAAGTTCGTTGACAAGATCAGAGTTCGACAGCAGCTTTAAGAGCTACGATTGCCAGTTAGGTTTGAAGTCATACGCAATAATAGTTTTAGACTTATCCAAGTGGGAGACTGTTGGATTAATGTCTAAGTCCATAACTATATTTGGTATGTACTTGACCCGACCCGGCATGGTCCATTTGGGTTGCACTTCACCGACACAATTTATATGGATAATCTTTTGAGAATAGTATGTTTATGATTAATATTAATATATTATAAGTTCTAATATATTAATATGGAATCATATTATTTAATTAGTATTGATCAAGAATTAATTTATAATTAATTAAGTGATCAAAAGGAACTAATTAAATATGGACTCTTATATATATGGAATGGGCCAAGTTCATTTAGGTTGGGCTAAGCTTTCATGGATAGTCCATGGAGTGTTTAACCCATGGATCCTAGGAAATGAAAGGTCATGGGTATTAGGGTTTAACCCTAATCCTCCATACTATATAAAGATGTCTTTGGTTGGTGAAATTGGGACTAGTGTGAATACACTAAAGAAGGGCTAGCCAATTTCACTAGAGAGAACCAAGTAATCATATTCTCTAAAGTATTCCAAGGTGTCTTGGTGATTTGTGATTCCACTTGAGGCTTCCACACTATTGGGGCTAAGCTCTTAAAGCTTGAAGACATCAAGCTACATCAAGAGGTATGTATTCTATCTTGTTACATTCATAGTTTTTGTATGCTAGATTAGGATAATACCTTGGATGTTCTTATTTGCATGTATAATAGAGAAAACATAGATCCAAGGTATTTAGGGTTGCATGTACACTTAGGAAGTGTTAGAATGCTCAAAACCCAACACACTTATGCTCCCACTAGCTCTGACACATTTCCAGAAATCTGTTGGACTTCTGAAATTTAGATTCATACACCCTTTCTTAGATAGCTCACATGTGTGTCTAAACAATTTTCAGAACTATGAAAAGGGATGCCGTAATCATAGTCTCAATTGCTTAGGCATTTGCCATTTCTCACAAGTCCATGTTAGTGTGCCGGTTAACCACACGCGCTCCACTAATGACTTTTGAAAATGCAAATGACACAATTGATATCTACTTAAAATCTATTTAGTGAAAGCGTTTCCTCACCATCATTTTCATGAATCGGAGAGAAACCTTATGACACTTAGATTTAATAGTGTATGAGTTCCTATCCATGCGAATTTGTCAAAACCATAATCACAAGATAAGGTTAGTGACAAATTCAGCCCTACATGGATTAAACTTATTCAATCTTAGTTTCTTGTCACCTTGGTAACACAAGGCCCACCAATGCTTCCAAGTTGAACTCTGATAACTCACATGTAAATTCAACTTATTTGAAGTAGGTACAGAAATAAGAATTATGTCAACACGATAGGTTGAAAACCTTAAGTCGTGTGCTAGTGATAAATTACAGGTTTCACTCTTGATTAAATCTTGAAACTCTTTCAGGATCTTTAAGGCTCCCACTGTCCCTTTGACATATAAGTTTTCCTAGTCAAGAACCATTCCTTGATAAAACAAATATTCAAGGGATAGTGCGGATTCTTATCAAGACTAACACTTCACACAATTGGTCTTAGTTGGTCTTTGTCTCATCCAAGACATCACAACTTACCAATTTCAAATGTACAAGAGTAGAAAACATTTTACTCTTACATTTGATAAGTGTTTTAAACCTTCTTTAAGACATGTCACTCAAATTACAATCTTGGAGTATGACTCCAAGACTTGTATTGGAACGAAGTATGATTCATCTTCTTGATTTAACCATTTCAACAATTTCAAGATCCCTTCTTCTTAGTCATAAGAATGCACTAAGACTTTCTTAGAGAACAAATTTTGATATGGTTTCTTAATCATTAAGATGATCACAAAGCTGATACTAAAGTACTCTCCCGTCCTTTCAGATTTGAGAAACTTTTATCTTTCTGCCTAATTTGATTCTTCTTATTTGTTTTCCAATGTTACAAAATTATACTTAACCTTATAAGTATAATCATATTTACTAATCTTTAGTAAATCATGACAAATCAATCTTTGTGGTGGACCTTGACCAGCGCACACCCAGTGTACCTAATTCCTTAGTCCTTCAATTGACTCACATATACATGTGATCAAAGAATTAGTCTTAATTTTTCAAAGATGAAAATTCTCATTCATCATACAATACAACTTGTATGATTCCAAGTTTCTGTCCAATTGAAACTTGGGTGATGAAAAACTTTCTTCATTTGGTAAATTCAGACACTACCACAAATGAAAGAATCAAATCCACTTTCCAATATTGCTATTACTGGAAACATATAAGCAACAATTTTCCACCGATGCCATTGTAAGGATATTTTTAAAATAAATAAAGTTAAAACCTTTTTTTTCTTTTATTTTAAAACTTTGCGGAAAAACTTATCCTTACAATCCACATGAAAACCTTGTTGTTATCTATTCACAAGCAATATATATTATAACTCTTAAGCAACAGCTCAAAATTCTGATTACCGAACCATGCGATCGAAACCCATCTTCGCAATCAGAATCAGCATATACTTACTTTAAGCTTCCTATCTTTTCTTTGATTCTTAAAAGACATCAGCATGTGACCCATTCACATTATGTAATAAGAATCTCCAAATAGGAACTTAACAGAGTTATACAGTGTATTTTACCCGAAGTAGAGTCAAACCTCTTGACTTGATCAACCTTATGACCTTTCAGGCAAATAGGGCAGCTTCGCAATCAATGCCCCTTTCTTTGGCAATATAAACATATGGAGACCCTTTGATAATGGCACATGAGACTATTTCAGACTTAGCCTTTCTCTTTACCATTTGGTCAACCGAGTTGACTATGGCCGATCCCTTTCCATTGGGAAGAGAAATGCTTTTCTAGATATCCAATGCTACCATTGCCAATGTCCATTTAAGGTTTGGGAAGTTGATCTTCTAACAAAATTTGCTTTACTAGTGTTCCAAATCATTGCTGATTCCACAGCACAAAACAAATAGATAAGATCATTAAGGCTCGTGTCATAGTCTGTCTCATAGTAGTCCCAAAGTGACCCGCTATGTTACTAAGAAAGTGATTGAACATCCAACTTTCACGAGACTTTGACACCCAACTCTCCCGTCTTGTCAATATGTGACTACATCTCCAAGATGTGACCACACCAAGACCTTAACTTGCCAATAGGGCTTGAGTGACTTTAAACTTTTCAAGAACTTGTGGGTGAGGGAGAATAATTGGAGGAGATAAAGGAAGTGAAGCATGATGTTGAGGAACATCATCTTCAAGAGATTTGGGAAGATCATAAATGTCTAAACCAGACATGTTTTGGGAGATATTCAAGATAGTTGATTTAAAGTCCTTAATATGACACCCAATATGAAATATTAAGGCTAGGACCCAACAAACTATTTTATAACTTAGAAGAGGGATGCCGTAATCCAAGCTATAAAATATTTGAAGGTAGGCGAATGACGATTCACCAATTTCCACCATGAAAAACGAAATAATTTATTAGGTTTTAATTGGATTTGAAATTCCTAGATCTTTTGAGATTCATTGAACTTTTCAATGGCATGTTTCAATCTCGAGTGTGCCCTCTCAAATTTTGTGACTGGGATGCCGAGGATCACAAAACAAGGTGTGAATAACCATACCAATTCACTTGGTATCCTTAATATTATCACCTAATCAATGTGCCGGTTAACCACACACGCTCCATTGATCTATGAAAACATTAAGTCACCCTTCGTGGTCCTTACTAGTCCAAGTTAGTGTGCCGGTTAACCACACACGCTCCACCAACGACTTGGTAAGGTACAAAGTGTGAATTCCATGGGTTAGCACCAAATTCACATTTTTCCTAAAGTAACTAAGATTGGGAATTATTAAGATTTTAGTTACTTTAGTATTTATCATTAATACTTTTAATGAAGGGAGAATTTAAAGTCATTGTCCTACCCGTTCGGCTAACGACCCTCCACCAGTCAAGCAAGCGGTGGGTGAGAGTAGACACCCATTAAGTCGTCATTTTATAGGCAACAACCTTATACCCACCTTATAGACCGGCTTCGTGAATGAGGCCTACTAACGGTAAAACGACTTGTTCTTATACATATATATAATAATTAACCATTAATGTTATAAATAGTATAAGGGTTGAATTTTAACTATTAAAACTCTAAGGTTTGGAATTAAAGTTTATTAAAGTGTGTGAAACTTTACAAATTCCAAAACTTGAGGGCAAGTTTTGTAACTTTGCAAAACTCTTCATTTCATAACTTATGAATTAAAGGTTCATAAAAATGAAGACTCTTCATTTTCATGTAACTTATGTGTTTTAAGTGTGTGTTAAATGAAAGTGACCTTTGGTAATCCATAACTTGAGGACAAATTATGGACTCCATTAAAACACATAAATGATTAAGAATTAACTCTAAACAATTCAGCAAATAATTCCTATCATTTTCTAAATTCATAAGAACATGAACATGATCATCAAAAATTCAAGAATTATATGAACACATAAAATCATGGATTTTTGATATATGCTATTGTAAATGGATTAGAACAACCATTACACCAACTAAAATAAGTTTTACAACACCAAAACAATTTAGGGTAATGTTTCCAGTCCATTTCTAGCAGCAAAAGTCGAGATTCTGCATTCTTTCGATCCTACTCGCCGAGTGCACGAACGGACTCGTCGAGTAGGTTGAAGTTTGCCTTGGACTCGGCGAGTCCCCCCAATGGACTCGGCGAGTCTGGCATGCAGACAACAACGATTTCGACTTTTATCACTATTTTGCATCAAGTATCAAACAAGCAAGCCTAGGCTCTGATACCACTGTTGGGTTTTGAGCAATCTAACACTTCCTAAGTATGCATGCAACCCTAATAAACCTTGGATCTATGTTTGTCTAAATACATGCAAAATAATAATTTTCCAAGGTTTATAACCTATCTAACATGGCATGGGGAACATTTCAACATAAAAGAGTTAGAAGAGATTACATACCTTTTGGTGTGTTGGGTTCTTAGGAGTTTGAGGGCCAAGCACCAATAGTGTGAATGCCTCAAATGGAATCACAAACACCACAAACTCTTGGAAAACTTTGAGATAGTATATACACCTTGTATAAATCGGCCACACACATGCACACACACACACACTAGATCACTAGCTTTCTTTTAGTGTATCTTAGGCTTCATTTCATGCTCCATAAGCATGCTTATATAGTATGCATGGTTAGGGTGAAACCCTAATAACCCATGTCTTTTCCTTTTCCAAGGATCCATGGGTTAAAAGCTTCATGGATCATCCATGGACTTCCACATAAGCCTAGCCCATTAACAAATGAGTATTAGCCCACACTATATAAAACAAATAGCCCATAATTCAATTAGTATTCCTTTTAATCTCTAAATTAATTCATGATTAATTTAAGACTAAAACTAATTAAATAACGTAACTTCATATTAATATATTATAACTCATAATATATTAATAAACATATGTGTATAACTCTCATAAAATTATCCATAATAGTTTGGATGAGATGCAACCCAAATGGACCATGCCGGTCGGGTCAAGTATATACCAAATAAGTTATGGACTTAGACACCTTATCCAACACCCTTAAGGCTCAAAAACGTGGACAAGCAACCTTCTAGTGTTAGAACACGTTTTGGGCAGCCTCCATCCTCTCTCCTCTTCATCCTCTTGCTTATGGTGTTTGTGAACCATTAGAGGAGTGACACTTGTGACTCTAAGCCTTCCAAAGTCAATTCAAAGGAGGAATTGGGATTGTTATTGCTACATAACAATCAAGGTAATATCTTAAACCTAATTATATGTTAATATTAATTTCCATATGATAGAATTAGGGTTTATAGTCTTGGATTCAAAGCATGTACAATAGAGAAACCTAGATCCAAGGATTAGGGTTTGTATGAGCACACAGGATGTCTTATGACCAAAACCCATCAAATACCACAACCGGTATCAAGGACCCAAGGGTTAGAATGGGGTGAGTTATTAGATAAGATAGTGTAAATACCTGCATTGTTGGGTTTTTCCCATCCTTCACATCTTGCTGGTATTTTGGGCAGTTCCGCTTCCAATGTGACTTTTCATGGCAATAGAAGCATTCAGTCTCTTTTGGGTCAGAAGAAGGAGTAACGAAACCTTTCTTGGTTCCATTTGAAGAAGAGCCATCAAGGGTCTTAACCTTGGTACCCTTCGAAGATCTTTTTCTCTTCTTCCCTCGACTTTTCCCGATTGCCAAAACCGGGGCGGAATTTGAAGTAGGAGTGTTAACAACCGACTTCCCCTTCAGACCTGTTTCTGCGGTCTTGAGAAGTCCCTGAAGTTTGTTGAGTGTGACCTCTTCCTTATTCATGTGATATGTCATGCGGAATTGATCATAGCACGATGGTAAGGAGTGAAAAATGATATCTATTGCTAGCTCCTCAGGGAAGTTCACATTAAGCTTCAACAACCGATCCACATACCTTTGCATTTTCTGCATGTGGCTCGTGACGGATTCCCCGTCCTTCATCATGGTTGTTATCATGGAACAGATGATTTCATACATCTGTTGTCGTGCACTTTGATGGTATCTTTCCATCAGATCTTGGTGCATTTCAAAAGGGTCGAAGTCCTCATAGGACTTTTGGAGTTTCGCTGTCATCGTGGCCATCATGATGCATGCCCTTTGGTAGCATCCCTTTCATGTGCCTAGAAGACAGCGATCTCCTGGGGAGTTGCAGTGGTCTCATCAATCTTCTTAAGCTCCTTGTCGAGGACATATTCTTTGTCCTCGTAGCGGGTTATCATCCTGATGTTTCCGATCCATTCATTGAAGTTGGATCCATAAAAAGTGACTTTCCCACACAAGTTCATAAGGGTAAAGGAGCCATTAGGATTAGAGCCAGAAGCAGCATTCTTTGAAGACATCTGAAGGAAGAGGACACGATTAGTTTAGATATTAAAAGAGTCCTTAATAAAACACCAAAATGTAATATTAAGGCTAGGATCCAATCACAATATATTATGACTTAGAAGAGGTATGCCATAATCCAAGCTATAACATATTTGATAGGTTGGTGAATGACGATTCACCAATTTCCCCCATGAAAAACGAAATATTAAATATTAGGTTTTTTATTGGTTCTTAGAAATCCCTAGATTCTTTTGAGATTCAATGAACTTTTCAAAGGCAGGTTTCAATCTCGAGTCTGCCCTCCAAGTTTTGTGACTGGGATATCGAGGATCACAAAACGAGGTGTGAAGTAACCATGCAAATCACTTGGTACCCTTAAAGTTTATCACTCAATTGATGTGCCGGTAAACCACACACGCTCCAACGATACTATCAAAAACCTCATGTCACCCCTTACATACCTTGTTAAGTTCAAGTTAGTGTGCCGGTTAACCACACACGCTCCACCAACGACTTAAACAAAGTGTAAAGTGTAATTTCATGGATTAGCACCTTATTCACATTTTTCCTAAAGTAACTAAGATTGGGAATTTAATAAAAGAATTTAGTTACTTTATAAAATTCATCATACTTTTAATGAGAATTTATAAGTCCTTGTCTTACCCGTTCGGCTAACGACCCTCCACCGATCAAGGAAGCGGTGGGTGAGAGTGGACACCCATTAAGTTGCCGTTTTATAGGCAACAACCTTATACCCCCTTATAGATCGGCTTCGTGAATGAGGCGTACTAGCGGTAAGACGACTTGCTCTTATACAAATAAATATTATTAACTTATAATATTATAAAGTATAAGGGTTGAATTCTAACTTTTAAAATTCTAAGGGTTGGAACTAAAGTTTTAATCAAGACTTTACTTGTTCCAAAACTTGAGGGCAAGTTTTGTAAACTTTCAAAACTTTTAATTTCTTGTAACTTATGAGTTAATTGAGTAATAGAATGAAGACTCTTCATTTTTATAACTCATGTGTTCTTTTAATGGTTTTAATAAAAGTGTGACTTTTGATTTTCCATAACTTGAGGACAAGTTATGGACTCCATTAAAACACATTATGATCAAGAATTAAACTACCAAGTTGGTTACAAATAATTCCTATGATCATCTAATCTTCATAAGTTCAAGAACATGAATATGAACATTTCAAGAATCAAAAATTACACCTAAAACTTTGTAATTTTGATAATTGTCATTGCAAATGGATTAGCATAAACATTACACCATCTAAAAGAAGTTGTTAAGTACCAAAACAGTTTAGGGTAATGTTTCTAGTCCATTTGCAGCAACAAATGTCAAATTTCTGAAAACTGCAGCCTCTACTCGTCGAGTGCAAGAATAGACTCGACGAGTAGCTTGCATTTGTTCATGGACTCGTGGAGTCCCCCCATGGAATCGTCGAGTTCATACGGGCATAAATTAGAAAAACGATTTTTTTCAACAGTTTGCACAAAAAATCAACAAACAAGCCTAGGCTCTGATACCACTGATGGGTTTTGAGCATTCTAACACTTCTTAAGTGTACATGCAACCCTAATAACCTTGGATCTATGTTTTTCTAATTATCATGCAAATTTGAATTCCAAGGTTATATTCCTATCTAGCATACATGGGGAACAATTATTAACTTGAATGAATGATAGAATAACTTACCTTGTTGTAGCTGATGATCCTTGAAACCTTGTGAGCCTAGCACACCAAGTGTGATGCCTCAAATGCTTCACACAACACCAAATGCTTTTGGATTGACTTTAGAGAGAATACACACTTGTAAAATCGGCCTAGCCCTCTTGTTTCATATGTGTAGCCGATTTTGGTGGAGAATGGGTTTCTTATATAGTGTTGACACATCTAGGGTTACACCATGTAAACCCTAATGTGTCATGACTCTTCATTTCCATGACCCATGGGTTTGTATCTCCCATGGAGCATCCATGGAGCATCCTATGGTTGGAACCCAACTTGATAATCCATGGAGCCTCTTAGTCCACTATACAAGTTATGGATGATTTACATAATCAAACCATATATTTAATTAGTTATCTTTTGATAACTTAATTAATTCTAAATTAATTCTTGATCCAACTAATTAAATAATATTATTAATATATTAGAACTTATAATATATTAATAATTCCCAAGTGTTATTTCTCTCATTTAGTCTATCCAATTGCATGGTGCCATGCAACCCAAATGGACCATGCCGGGTCGGGTCAAGTACATACCAGAAATAGTTATGGACTTAGACACCTTATCCAACACTCCGCCCCCGAACGTTTCCGCCATTCCAGTTTGGGGGTGTGGCAGATTGGTACCAGAGCATTGTTTATAGTGAACTAAGTATATCAAACCATAAAATATATACAACTATAAATGCTAAGGGGCTGAAGCGCTCTAACTAAAAGTATACTTTTAAAATCTAAGTATTTTTATAAAAAGTATACTAACAGACATGCATACATAGTAGATCAGTATTATAGCTAGAACAAAAAAAAGTATTATGATTATTGAACAACACGAGTAGAACTTGGGATATATATATATATATATATATATATATATATATATATATATATATATATATATATATATACAATCATGTTTGGGATTGATATCGCCTGATCAACTATATCTATTCGAGAGGTGATTAGCATATGCCTAGGAATGGTCGTGGTGTTGTAACAAGTCAAAAAAGTTACCATCTCTCACTACAAAGGAGCACTAGAACTTAACATAAATTTAAATACTATAGGGGTATTTATAGCACAATAACCCCATCGGTATATTTATTAATATCTCTTACACCCTATTCTCGCGTAGATATAATGGCTCAATTTTATCTGTTAGGAGACCCGTACTTTCCCAATCAGGGGAATGGAGGATGGATCGAAGAGGAACTAGAGGACGACCCTATAGCTCTAATACAAGAAGACTTCAAGGAGGAGGATGAAGAGGATATTCAAGAAGTCTCTGACTTAGAACTAGAAATCTATGATCCACCTCAAGTTGCCCAAAATCCCAATCCCCGATAGAACTTCCAAGGTCCGACACCTCAGTGGGCAGTGAACTTAGAGGGTTGGAGTCGTGAACAGTGTTAACAACTTCCCTTTTATGGGGACCAAAGCTTTTACAACCTTAATGAGGGAGGCTCAACAGACAGAGCCCTCCCTGCATTAGTACATCGAGTTGCACGTAATGATGAGCAAGCAAGAGTAGCCATCCACCGAGTTGTGGAAGTTGGTGCTACCACAGTAGTTAACACAGTTCGCCTCCGCCACCTGAGTGAAGATCACGAGTTAACCAAGACTCACACTGATGCACTTCATAGGGAACTGGCTGCCAACCGATCTGAGGTTAGAGAACTTCGGCAGTGCCTAGAAGCATTGGAGAGGCGTGTGTTGGAAACAGAACACCAATTGGCTGAATCCAGTGTTGAAACTAGTACAAAACAGAACAACACTCTTCACGAGTAGGGCATACCCTACTCACTCTTTTGGATATAGCTTAAGTCTACTTATAGACTCTAGTGTCATGTTTTATGTATATGGTTAGACCTCGAAATTTCATATTTAATAGGTCCGTATGTTGTCAAAATTTTGTCTTTAAGTTGGTATGTTGTAGACCTACTTCAAGGTTAAATTTTCCGAACTCTATAGATCTAATATACCAATGAAATTGACATGCATTCTCGTTTCCCTGGGAAAAATCGCTATTAAATTCTTGAGGTTACTTTACAGATTACTACTTGTGTTAGACTCGATTTCAAATTCTTTGAAGAATACGTATTGAACCAGTGTGAATTTGGTTCAAAGTCACCTGATTTATTCTCACTATTAAATTCTCACCATCTTTTCATCTTTAAAAACGTTATAGCTAAAAAATGTCGCCACAGAAATCAATTAGGCGTGTAAACAATAATCCTCCCATAATTCCAACTCTGCCGCCGCCATCACAATTCGATCCTGTAGTTTTCCAAGTTGTAGTATCCGTGGCTGTGACAACAGCCCTAACCCAAATCAACGCTAGTGGAACCAGTAGGGTTGGAACCGATACCAACTCACATCATAGGGATAACAATGGACACCCTAGGGATATAAGTATTTCACAAAATGCAAACCCAGGACCTTTAATGGGAGTGGAGGAATCATTTCTCTATTGCAATGGTTCGAGAAAACAGAGTCGGTATTTGAGATTTGCTCCTGCCCTGAAGGAAGCAGAGTGAAATTTGTTGCCTGCACTTTATCTGATAGGGCCTTCACATGGTGGAATAGCCATGTCAAGTCACTTACAATCATAGTGGCTAACTCAATGATCTAGGAGAAACTAAAATATCTGATGATCGGGGAGTACTACCCAAGAGGCGAAGTATAGAAACTAGAGCAGGAACTTTGAAGCCTTACCATGATAGGATTTGACATAGTAGCTTACACTACTAGGTTTAGTTACCTAGCGGCGTTATTTCTAGGGATGGTCCCCACGGAAAGTAAGAAGATTGAGAGGTACATCTAGGGTTTGTTACCTCAATTTCAGGGGAATGTACTGTCTTCAAACCCCTCTACATTCGATAGTGCCAAACGCTTGGCACAAAGACTCATTAACCATGGAGTTTGTCCATACATAGCAACCCCTGTCCCCGAACAAGCCAAAGTGAACGACAACAAAAGGAAGTTTTGGGACAAAAAGAAGAAACAACTGGCATAAGACTCCGCTAAGAAACAACATATTATGGTTGATCATGGTGTAACAACTCCTGCTGCCCCTACACCGGCAAAGCAGTATGCTGGAAATCTGCCGAAATGCAGCCAATGCAATTTCCATCACAACGGACCCTACCGGGAGAGGCACTGTGCTAACTGCAACATGAAGGGGTACGCTGCCTGTTTCTGTAAAGCACCGGCTAGACCAATCACCCAAGTCCCTGGTATTGGAGTAGATCAGGTCTGCTACGGGTGCGGTGAGATTGGGCACTTCAAGAGGAACTGTCAAAAGGCACGGAATGTCGGTGGAGTAGGAAGAGTTTTGGCGATAGGCCATGAAGAAGCTGTGACAGATCCCATAGTGGTCACGAGTACGTTTCTCCTCAATAACTCTTATGCATTCATACTCTTTGATAGTGGAGCGAATATGAGTTTCATGAGCCACAAATTTAAATACATAATTAAACAACAACCACAAACACTAACAGAAACATTTGTCGTAGAAATGGCTAACGGCACGACTGAGAGCACTAACAATATATATATATATATATATATATATATATATATATATATAGGATGCACCCTCACTCTAGATAGTTATTCTTTACAAATCGACCTTATGCTGGTCTCAATAAAAAGCTTCTACGTCATCATTGGCATGGATTGGTTGAGTCCCCATAATGCAGACATCCTACGTTATGAGAAAGCTGTTCGCCTTAGGCCTGCCGAGTGGTGAAGCCTTAGTCGTCTATGCCGACAAACCAGGAATGAACCTTTGAATCGTATCGTGCATCCAAGCCCATAAGTACTTTCGAAAGGAATACCACACGTTCTTAGCTCATGTGGTTGACAGGACTCAGGAAGGAAAAGACATATAGAGCATTCCCAACGTCCGTGATTTTCCCAACATCTTTCCTGAAGATGTTCCTGGAGTACCACCAGAACGCCAAGTTGAGTTTGGAATCGACTTGATTCCTGGAGCTACCCGTGTAGCCAGATCGCCTTATCGTCCATCATTAACATAGATGCAAGAACTATCCAGGCAGCTGAACGAACTGCTCAGCAATGGATTCATCAGACCGAGCTTCTCACCCTGGGGAGCACCGGTCTTGTTCATGAAAAAGAAGGATGGATCGTTCTGTATGTGCATCGGTTACTGTGAGCTAAACAAACTGGCCATTAAGAACCAATACCCTCAACCACAGATAGATGAATTGCTCGACCAACTTCAAGGAGCGAACTACTTTTCAAAGATTGACTTAAGATACGGGTATCACCATTTACGAGTTTTAGAGGAAGATGTTCCCAAAACAACCTTTCGAACTCATTATGGTCACTACGAGTTTGTAGTGATGCCTTTCGGATTAACCAATGTACCCGCAGTTTTTATGGATTGTACCGTCCTTACTTAGATAACTTCGTGACGGTATTCATTGACGACACACTTATCTACTCTCGCAGTAAGGAGGAACATAGTCAACACTTACGACAGATCTTGGAAACACTACGAGCAGAAATGCTTTATGCAAAGTTCTCAATGTGTGAATTTTGGATTCGGAGAGTCAAATTCCTCGGTCACATGGTCAGAAAAGAGGGAATTCACGTGGACCCTTCCAAAATTAAGGCAACTGAGAACTGGTGAGCACTAAGAACACCTATGACAATCTGTCAATTCCTTGGCCTTGCTGGCTACTATCGTAGGTTCATACAGAACTTCTCAAAGATAGCAAAGCCACTGACCACCTTGACCCAAAAGGGCGTAACCTTTGACTGGGAAGATATACAAGAAAATGCGTCCCAAACTCTAAAGCAAGCCCTATGCAACGCATCAATATTGTCCCTTCCAGAAGGGATAGAAGATTTCGTAGTATACTGCGATGCATCCAACCAAGGACTAGGTTGTGTTCTTATGCAACGGGGAAAGGTCATCGCCTATGCCTCAAGACAACTTAATACACACAAAGTCAACTACACTACTCTGTTGGGTTTTGAGCAATCTAACACTTCCTAAGTGTGCATGCAACCCTAATAAACCTTGGATCTATGTTTGTCTAATACATGCAAAATAATAATTTTTCCAAGGTTCATAACTTATCTAACATGGCATGGGGAACTTTTAAACATAAAGGAGTTAGATGAGATTACATACCTTTTGATGAGATTGATTCCTTGGAGTTTGAGAGCCAAACACCAATAGTGTGAATGCCTCAAATGGAAATCACAAATCACCACAAACACTTGGAAACCTTTAGAGAGTGTACACACACTTGTAATTTTCGGCCACACACAAGCACACACACTAGTGGCTATTTCATGCAACATAAGCATGCTTATATAGTGTACATGATTAGGGTGAAACCCTAATAACCCATGACCTTTCCTTTTCCAAGGATCCATGGGTTAAAAGCTCCATGGATCATCCATGGACTTCCATACAAGCCTAGCCCATTAACAAATGAGTGTTAGCCCACACTATATAAAACCAATAGCCCACAATCTAATTAGTCTTCCTTTTAATCTCTAAATTAATTCATAATTAATTTAAGACTAAGACTAATTAAATAACATAACTTCATATTAATATATTATAACTTATAATATATTAATAAACATATGTGTATAACTCTCATAAAATTATCCATAAATAGTTCGGGTGAAGTGCAACCCAAATGGACCATGCCGGGTCGGGTCAAGTATATACCAAATAAGTTATGGACTTAGACACCTTATCCAACATACTCCCACTTGGATAAGTCTAATAACTGTATTTGCCTATATAACTTTAGGAACCAACCAGCAATCGTAGCTCTCGAAAACTTTGTTGAACTATGAAGTGCCATTTTAAGACAAGTGATCATATAATCCTCTGTTCTCATGATATCCGCTAGACAAACACATGGAACTATGTCTTGCTTATTGTATGGCAGTTGTTTCTCGATCTCCGATTTGTTGGACAAAGAACTTTATTGATTACATCAGTTTAGTTCTGACCGGGCCCGGTGCATGGGTCAACACAAAATCATCGAGGGGCCCAGATATCGCTTCTATTTCTAGAAGGAACAGATAAACTTCGACTCATATGCTTGTTCTACTACTTGTTGAATTGTACACAAAGGCACGTTTTATAACATCAAGTTACTGATGCATTTACGTGCAATCAATGCACAACCAACTCATAGGTAACAACTCATATTTCTAGGTTTGAAGACTTATATGATATTATCGTCTCACGATCACTCGAGATAAATTCCATGAAGTGATACAAGTGAGCGTGGGTTTATACCAATACTCATAACTTATGAGTACTCATGAACGTTGCAGCAACCATTGCCATGTGTAAACTTCTTTAGCCATCTACAATCCCAATTCATGACAATCTTGATTCATACCTACTTCCGACATATGACCGATTGTGGAGGTTTGAATAAACTAATAATTCTAGAAGTCAAAACATGCAAAACTGAAACAATAGTAAATAATTGACAATGACAGTAACACTTTACTCATAAATAAATCACAAATTTTATTCATCATCAAATGTCGATTACATTTTACAAGTTTCAGGAAAACTATCTAATCTGTAAAACTAATATCGTCCCTCAGCCCGATGTGCCTCGCATGCTGAAAATGCTTAACCCTCGTCAGTCCCTTCGTAAGGGGATCTGCAGGATTCTCATCTGACGATACCCTCTTTGCCACAAGGAGTCCTTCTTCAATCTTGTGTCTTATGAAGTGATATTTTCTGTCAATGTGTCGGGATCTGCCATGATCTCTTGGTTCCTTGGCTAAGGCAACCGCACTATTGCTGTCACAGAAAATCTCCATAGGTTCCTTAATAGCTGGTACAACTCCAAGGTCTCCGATGAAGTTCTTCAGCCATATCGCCTCCTTTGCTGCTTCACTCGCTGCTATATACTCTGATTCACAAGTCGAATCAGCCACCGTCTCCTGCTTGGGACTCTTCCAAGAAATTGCCCCTCCATTTAAGGTAAAGACCCAGCCCGACTGAGAGCGGAAGTTATCCCTATCAGTCTGAAAACTAGCATCACTATACCCTAATAATCTCAAGTCATCACTCCCACCAAGGGTAAGGATCCAATCCTTAGTCCTCCGCAGGTACTTGAGAATGTTCTTTACTGCGGTCCAATGAGCCTTGCCAGGGTTCCCCTGATACCTGCTGACCATGCTCAAAGCAAAGGCCACATCAGGGCGGGTACAAGTCATAGCATACATGATCGAGCCAACAGCGGAAGCATATGGTAATTGGCTCATATCAGCTATCTCTACCTCTGTATTCAGACTCTGAGTCATACTCAGTTTGGAATTGCTTTGGATCGGTAAATCTCCTTTCTTGGAATTCTACATGTTGAACCTTTTCAACACCTTATCCAAGTAGGTACTCTAACTAAGTCCAATTAGTCTTTTACTCCTTTCTCTTAATATCCTTATCCCTAGGATATAGGCAGCTTCCCCTAGGTCCTTCATAGCAAAGCACTTCCCAAGCCAGGACTTAACCTCCAGCAAGGTTGGGATGTCATTTCCTATAAGTAGTATGTCATCCACATACAGTACCAAGAAGCTAACTATACTCCCACTAGCTCTGACATACACGCAAGACTCATCTTCACTTCTCGAGAAGCCAAACTCTTTTACCTTCTCGTCGAAACAAAGATTCCAGCTACGAGATGCTTGTTTTAATCCATAAATGGATTTCTCAAGCTTGCATACTCTATTAGGGTACTCTACACTGACAAAACCCTCTGGCTGATTCATGTACACATCCTCAGCCAACTTTCCATTAAGAAAGGCGGTTTTGACATCCATTAGCCATATTTCATAATCATGAAATGCAGCAATGGCTAGCATAACCCTAATAGACTTAATCTTTGCTACCGGAGAGAAGGTTTCATCATAATCAATACCTTGAGTCTGAGTAAAACCCTTTGCAACCAGTCGAGCCTTATAAGTATGCACTTTTTCTTCCATGCCGGTCTTTTTCTTGAAGATCCATTTGCACCCGACTGTTTTACGACCTGGTACATTGTCAACCAAGTTCCAAACTTGATTGTCATACATGGACTGTATCTCGCTGTCCATTGCCTCCTTCCATTTAGCAGACTCCGGGCCTGCCATGGCTTCCTTAACACTGCTAGGTTCATCCAAATTTACCAGTGTACTATCGCTGATAAACGTATCACCTTCCGTAGTAATATGAAAGCCATAATAAAACGAAGGTGTGTTCCTAACCCGTGTGGAACGCCTCGGAGGTACAGACTTGTTAGCTTGCTCAACAGGAGTTTCCTCCTCAGGTTAATTGCTAGTGTCTGAGGTTCCTTCACCAATTGCTTCTTGAATTTCTTCAAGATCAATTTGCCTCCCACTGTCTCCTTGGCTTATAAACTCCCTCTCACTAAAGACCCCTCTTCTTGCTACAAAGACCACATTCTCACTGGGTCTGTAGAAGAGGTAACCGAAAGATTTCTGTGGGTAGCCGATGAAAATACACCTTTCACTTCGAGGTTCGAGCTTATCATGAGTCTCACGCCTCACGAAAGCCTCGCAACCCCAAATCTTGATGTGGTCTAAATTGGGAACCTTCCCAGTCCACATCTCATGAGGTGTTTTGGTAACCTTCTTTGTAGGGACTAGATTAAGGATATGGGCGGCAGTCTCTAAGGCATACCCCCAAAAAGAGGTTGGTAGTGAAGCTCGACTCATCATAGAGCAAACCATGTCTAACAAGGTTCGATTACTCCTCTCAGCTACACCATTTAGATGTGGTGTCCTGGGAGGAGTCAATTGTGAGACAATCCCACACTCCTTAAGATAGTCAAGGAACTCGGTACTAAGATACTCACCACCTCGATCGGATCGAAGCATCTTAATGTTCCCGCCCAATTGATTTTCTACTTCCTGTTTGAATTCCTTAAACCTTTCAAAGGTTTCTGACTTATGTTTGATTAAGTAGACATACCCATATCTACTAAAATCATCAATAAAAGTCACATAATACCGATTAGCATCCCTTGTGGCGGTTTTGAATGGCCCACATACATCAATATGTATTAGGTCCAACAAACCCTCACCCCTTTCACAAGTTCCAGTGCAGGGTGATTTTGTTATCTTTCCAAGTAGACAAGATTCACATCTATCATCTGCTTTAAGGTCGAATGACTCCAAGACTCCACTCTTTTGGAGTTGGCCTATGCGTTTCTTGTTTACATGTCCAAGACGACAATGCCACAATAATGCTTTATCTAGGCTAGTAGAAGAATCAATATACAACACATTATTTCCTAAGTTGTCTATAATCGACACAGTTTCATACACACCATCACAAGGTAATGCTTTAAAATAAAACACATTTTTAAAGAAAGCATTAATACCACCACATTCATTATCAAACGAAAAGGTGAAACCTTGTTTGTACAAAGCATGAAAAGAAATAATATTCCTCGCCATTTCAGACGAGTACACACATTTATTCAAATCTAATTTTAACCCATTATTAAGAAAGAAAGTATAAACTCCAATCTTGGAAACAGGTGAAGCCTTCCTATTCCCCATGATCAAGTTTATCTCCCTGTGCTCCACATCCTCACTTCTTCTTAGGCCCTGCAAATCAGAACATATGTGAATACCACATCCTGTATCAAGCACCCAAGAGTTAGAATATGATGAGTAATTAGACAATATTGTGTAAACAGCTACATGGGTGGGTTTCACTTTCCCATCCTTTAGATCCTGCAAGTACTTAGGGCAGTTTCGCTTCCAGTGCCCCTTGTCCAGGCAATAGTAGCAATCAGCATCCTTGGGAATGGCAGAAGGAGTGACAGAACCGCTCTTGGTCTTCGATGAGGATCCTTCAAGAGACTTTCCCTTGGTACCCTTCGAAGGGTGCTTCCTCTTTTTCCCTTTGCCTTGCCCGATAGCCAAAACTGGGGTAGATGTTGGAGTAGGAGTAGTAGAGGTAACAACTGCCTTGCCCTTAAGACCGGTTTCAGCGGTCTTCAAGAGTCCTTAAAGTTTGCTGAGGGTAACTTCCTCCTTGTTCATATGATATGTCATACAAAAGTGGTCATAACAAGAAGGTAAGGAGTACAAAATGATGTCAATTGCCAACTCCTCAGGGAAGTTCACATTCGACTTCAGCAAACGGTCCACATACCTTTGCCAACTCCTCAGGGAAGTTCATACCGCTCCTGACGAGCACTCTGATGATACCTTTCCATCAGGTCTTGGTGCATCTCAAAAGGGTAGAAGTCCTCATAGGACTTTTGGAGCTCGGCTGTCATTGTGGCCATCATGATGCATGCCACCTTAGTAGCATCTCGCTCATGTGTCCTGAATTCAGTGATCTCCTCAGGAGTAGCAGTAGAATCATCAAGCTCTTTTAACTCCTTATCGAGGACATATTCCTTGTCCTCATAACGAGTAACCATCCTGATGTTCCTAATCCAATCCATGAAGTTGGAACCATCAAAGATAACTCTCCCACACAGATTCATGAGAGAGAAATAACCAGTTGGGTTAGAGCCCGAAGCATTAGTGTTGGAAGACATCTGAAAGAAGAAAGCAAGTTTAGATTAGATATATATATAATCCTTAATAAGACACCCAAATGTAATATTAAGGCTAGGATCTAATCACAATATATTATACTTAGAAGAGGGATGCCGTAATCTAAGTAATAATATATTTGAAAGGTAGGTGAATGACGATTCACCAATTTCCACCATGAAAACAAAATGAGTTATTAGGTTTTAATTGGATTTGAAATGCCTAGATTCTTATGAGATTCATTGAACTTTTCAATGGCATGTTTCAATCTCGATTGTGCCCTTCAAGTTTTGTGACTGGGATGCCGAGGATCACAAAACAAGGTGTGAATAACCATGCTAATTCACTTGGTACCCTTAATATTATCACCTAATCAATGTGTCGGTTAACCACACATGCTCCATTGATCTATGGCAAACATTAAGTCACCCTTCGTGATCCTTACTAGTCCAAGTTAGTGTGTCGGTTAACCACACACGCTCCACCAACGACTTGGTAAGGTACAAAGTGTGAATTCCATGGACTAGCACCATGTTCACATTTTCCTAAAGTAACTAAGATTAGGAATTAAAAATGTTTAGTTGCTTTATAATAATCATTATACTTTTAATGAGGATTTAAAGTCATTGTCCTACCCGTTCGGCTAACGACCCTCCACCGATCAAGGAAGCGGTGGGTGAGAGTGGACACCCATTAAGCTGCCATTTTATAGGCAACAACCTTATACCCCCCTTATAGACCGGCTTCGTGAATGAGGCCTACTAACGGTAGAACGACTTATTCTTATACATATATATAATAATTAACCATTAGTGTTATAAATAGTATAAGGGTTGAATTTTAACTATTAAAACTCTAAGGGTTGGAATTAAAGTTTATTAAAGTGTGTGAGACTTTACAAATTCCAAAACTTGAGGGCAAGTTTTGTAACTATCCAAAACTTTTCATTTCATAACTTATGAATTAAAGGTTCATAAAAAATGAAGACTCTTCATTTTCATGTAACTTATGTGTTTAAATGTGTGTTAAAGAAAAGTGACCTTTGGATATCCATAACTTGAGGACAAATTATGGACTCCATTAAAACACATAAATGATCAAAAATTAATTCTAAACAATTCAGCAAATAATTCCTATCATCTTCTAAATTCATAAGAACAGGAACATGATCATCAAAATTTCAAGAATTATATGAACATATAAAAATCATGGAATTTTGATATATGCTATTGTAAATGGATTAGAACAACCATTACACCAACTAAAACAAGTTTTAAAACACCAAAACAGGTTAGGATAATGTTTCTAGTCCATTTCCAGCAGCAAAAGTCGAAATTCTTCATTCTGATCATTCTACTCGCCGAGTGCACGAACCTACTCGGCGAGTAGGATAAATTTTGTCTTGAACTTGGCGAGTCCCCCCATGGACTCGACGAGTCCATCAGCCAGACAACAACAATTTCAACTTTTTTCACTATTTTGCATCAAGTATCAAACAAGCAAGCCTAGTCTCTGATACCACTGTTGGGTTTTGAGCAATCTAACACTTCCTAAGTGTGCATGCAACCCTAATAAACCTTGGATCTATGTTTGTCTAATACATGCAAAATAATAATTTTTCCAAGGTTCATAACTTATCTAACATGGCATGGGGAACTTTTAAACATAAAGGAGTTAGATGAGATTACATACCTTTTGATGAGATTGATTCCTTGGAGTTTGAGAGCCAAGCACCAATAGTGTGAATGCCTTAAATGGAAATCACAAATCACCACAAACACTTGGAAACCTTTAGAGAGTGTACACACACTTGTAATTTTCGGCCACACACAAGCACACACACTAGTGGCTATTTCATGCAACATAAGCATGCTTATGTAGTGTACATGATTAGGGTGAAACCCTAATAACCCATGACCTTTCCTTTTCCAAGGATCCATGGGTTAAAAGCTCCATGGATCATCCATGGACTTCCATACAAGCCTAGCCCATTAACAAATGAGTGTTAGCCCACACTATATAAAACCAATAGCCCACAATCTAATTAGTCTTCCTTTTAATCTCTAAATTAATTCATAATTAATTTAAGACTAAGACTAATTAAATAACATAACTTCATATTAATATATTATAACTTATAATATATTAATAAAAATATGTGTATAACTCTCATAAAATTATCCATAAATAGTTCGGGTGAAGTGCAACCCAAATGGACCATGTCGGGTCGGGTCAAGTATATACCAAATAAGTTATGGACTTAGACACCTTATCCAACATACTCATGATCTTAATCTAGGAGCAGTAGTATTTGCTCTGAAGATCTAGTGACACTACCTGTATGGTCCGAAATGCACTATCTTTACAGACCACAAAAGTCTTCAATTTATACTCAGCCAGAAGGAGCTCAACATGAGACAACGATGGTGGGTCGAGCTAATAAATGACTACGAATGTGAAATTCGTTATTATCCTGATAAAACCAATGTAGTAGCTGGCGCCCTTAGTCGAAAGGAGTACTCAGGTCGTAGAGTCAAAGCATTGATTATGACTATCAATTCACATCTGTCTACACAAATCAAAGAGGCTCAGCAGGAAGCCTTGAAATCATAGAATGTGGCAGGTGAAGCCTTAAGAGGGATGGATAAGAACTTAGAAGTCATGGTTGACGGAGTCCGTTATCTCATGAATCGGATCTGGACACCGAAGTTCGGTGGGTTTAGAGACGTTTTCATGAACGATGCCCACAATACTCGATACTCCATTCATCTAGGTTCGGACAAGATGTATCTAGACCTCAAGAAGTTATATTGGTGGCCAAACATGAAAGTAGAGATTGCTACCTTTGTGGGAAGTGTCTGACTTGTGCCAAGGTTAAGGTAGAATACCAAAAGCCCTCAGGTTTGCTACAGCAACCAAAAATACCTGAGTGGAAGTGGGAGCGGATTACAATGGACTTCATAACCAAGTTACCCAAGACAACGGGTGGTCTCAATACCATTTGGGTGATCGTTGACAGGTTAACCAAGTCTGCTGACTTCCTGCCAATTAATGAAACAGACAAGATGGAGAAACTAACCACAACATACATTAGAGAGATCGTACAACTGCATAGTGTGCCCATATCTATTATCTATGATTGAGAAAGTAAATTCACCTCAAGATTCTGGCACTCACTACAAAAATCCCTTGGAACTAGGTTGGACATGAGTACAGCCTACCACCCACAAACTGATGGGAAAAGTGAGAGAACGATTCAAACATTAGAAGACATACTGAGAGCTTGTGTGATCGAATTTGGTAAAGCGTGGGATATCCATTTTCCATTGGTCGATTTTCATACAAAAAACAGCTACTATACCAGTATCAAAGTTTCTCCATCCGTAGCCCTCTGTGGCCGGAAGTGCAGATCCCCTCTGTTTTGGGCTGAAGTTGGTGGTATGTAACTAGCTAAAGGACAAGTTCCTGAGAGCACTCTCACTGGCCTGAAGATCATCATAAAGACTACTGAAAAGATTATTCAAATCCGTGAATGACTGAAAGCCTCTAGAGATAGGCAAAAGAGCTACGTAGACAAAAGATGAAAACCCTTGGAATTCCAGGTTGGTGATCGTGTACTATTGAAGGTCTCACCCTGGAAGGGCATGATATGCTTTGGAAAGCATGTAAAACTGATTGGGCCTTTCGAGATTAACTCTAGAATCGACCCAGTAGCTTACAAACTCAAACTACCCCAAGAACTTAGCAACGTACACCCTACCTTCCACGTGTATAACCTAAAGAAGTGTCTATCTGATGAGACTCTTGTGATCCCACTCAATGAAATCAAGATCAATGAGAGCCTCAACTTCGTGGAAGAACCAGTAGAAATCATGGATAGGGAAGTCAAACAAACCAACCAAAGTCATATACCCATAGTGAAGGTTCGCTAGAATGCCAAGCGGGGACCTGAATTCACTTCTGAGTGGGAAGATCAAATGAAACAAAAGTACTCACATCTTTTTCCCTAGACCATGTGTATCTTTATAAACTTAATTTCGGGAGAAAATTCCCTTTAAAGGAGGAATGATGTGAGAACCTGTTATTTTCGAGTCTGTAAAAGTCAGCAAAAGTCAAAACTTGTTAAATAAAAGTCAACTTGTTTATTTATTTATTCATTAGAATCTTATCGAAAGTTTTGATATATCTAAACCCGTTTTTATTTATAATTGTTACAAATAAATGGTCCAAATGCGAGGACTGAAAACCCTCGCATAAGTGAAATCGAGTTCTCAGCCATAAACCCTTCAGACAGCAAACTGTTCTCGGCCGAAAACCCTTCTCGGATAGAGTTCCTGACCGAGAACCCCTAAATCCTATCCATTGGCATGAGATTCTAAGTGTTTTGTTATTCCCAAAGAAGGTTTCCCATCATGTTTTCGGCCATATATACATGGGTACCGAAATCAATACCTCATTATCATACCTTCTAGCCAAAAACACTTTTTCCCCTCTCAAGAACTCAACCGAAAACCCACCATTCTCTCTCAACTATCATCCGAAAACCACTTGAATCTTCATAGGATCATACTGAGTTCTTCAAGAGTTCTTCATACCATCAAGCAATCATCATTCCATCTCCTTAAACCCAACCGAAAACACCTTGATCCTCTTGGTTTCACCAAAAAAACCAAGAACACCACTTGAATCATCAAGTGACCGAAAACCCAAAGGTGACCGAAATCACCTATTACACTTTCGGTTCCATTCTAATACCCCTAATTGTAAGTGATTATTTCTTTCTAGGCTATTCCATATCATATTTACCACTATTTTCACTAATTATATACATATATATTGCTTGAAATGCTATTAGGTCTCGGTTTTGTTACGAGATTTAACTTGTGGAATTTACTCTATTACACCGTATCTTCACTCGAACACTCACATAAGGTGAGTTCATACCCCTATGTTTAACCATTTTTAAATGCTTTTAGGGGAAGAATACAAGCAAAACACAAAATAGTTGTGTTAACACTTACATGCGATAACAATCCATTTTTAAGATATTTATGCTTTTTATAAACTTATTAAACTATTTTAAACTGTTTTCAAACTTTTAAATTGTTACTTTTATCAAATCATATTCATATATATCATTATGTATAATCAGGATTTAATAGACTTAGGACTATTGCTCGTACCTTGACTCCTATTCATTTTTTGGTAGTGGGCTTAGGGTAGGATCATCAGTCCGACTCTTAGTACATGCCAAGTATATATATGAGTGTTAAAATTATTTCAATAACATTTTCAATCATTTTAATACAAACATAACATTTGTAAACTATAATAGGTATAGTTTTGAGATCCATTCACACTTTTATCTAGTTCAACAATACATTACATGAATCAATACATAAGTACAAATTACTTTTCATTACAAGTACATTATTCATTTACAAGAACAAGAAAACATATACACACTATATGTTAATACTAGAATGTGAAACACTACTTCAGGGTAATTAGTAAGGTTCTTGCTAAGTCCTTTTTATAACCAAAGTCTCTTAGAGGGAGAGCGTGAATATGTGTATAGATCTATACAGGATTGACAATCCCGCACCTTGACTGTTAGCTACAGTTGGACCGGCAGGTCTACAAGTGACAAATGTCATAAATTTCAACGCCTGAAGAAAGTTGTGTAGGCCACTAGTTAGTTTAGCATGGTTAAAATCTCATTCACATTAAATATTAACTAAAACATTTTGGCTTACAAAACAAACATTACTTCAGTGGTTTTATTTTATGTAGTAGGACTACCTATCATTACTTTCTAGAACTATTACACTATAGAGTTCATACAAGTGCAGTACACTATTTTCTATCACAAAAAACATACATTTATGGAAAACACACACTCACACTATTTCAGAGTACAAAATCATACAAACATTTTGGTCTTAAGACCTAAGACGGCTTTTCATTTAATAGAGAAAATATGGGATTTTATGGGGAACTTACAAACATTTACATGGAACAAATACAAACTTCAAATACTAAATGTGTATGAACTCACCAACTTAAATGTTGATACTCTCTTTTCAAAAGAACTTGTATTCTCAGGGAACTAGTAGACAGGTATAGTCACCCAAGTTTTTGAGAAGACGGAGCCTATTAAAGACTATTCTTTTATTTTTATTTACATTTTTGGTGTCATACAATCAATTATAAGAACACACATGTATTAACTATATTTTAAATACAATGGATGTTGTTGCTTGTTTTACTATTATGCAATTGTTATGATACTATACATGACGTCCTCCGCCCCCGAACGTTTCCGCTGTTTCGGTTTGGGGGTGTGACAGATGACGCATTTCTTTGATATGTTCCTTCATCCTCATCCACACCCTTCACAACACGTGAATGGTTCTTTGTTTTTGCCCACAATTCTTCAATTTCCATGACATATTAAGCTTCATCCTTCACCTTCTCTTTCTTCTCCTCCTTTGACTTTAACATACAATCTCTGACTACATGGTTCTTACACTTGCAATAATTACATTCATAACTGGAGTCACCAACAAAATACTTGTAAACCTTCTTCTTACTTACGTTTCCATCTTTCTTGTTCTTGACAATAGTGTTTCATGTCAAAGCTACCTTCTTAAATGTATTACTTTTGAAGTTTCACTTGATAGGCTTCTTGTAAATGTTTTTGACATTATTTTTGGAATAATAAGTAACAACCTCATCTTTTGAATTCACAATCATTCCTTCTTCATTATCATCATCTTTATTAGAACTACATTCATGGATGTTGGTTTTGTAAATAAGAGCTAATGGACCTCCAAAATTAGCTTTGTCCTTTACGTTTGCAATTTCTTTTACCTCTGCTTCATGTGCTTTCAAGATGTTGTATAGATTTGATAAAGAGTATGAATCGAAGTTTTCTTGAGTTTTGATCATTAGACAAATCTTCTTCAACTCCTTTCATGAATGAATGTAATGTTGCATTCTGGAACAGTATGAACAACATTAGACCTTGAACATTTGTAAATCAAATCATTGAATCAGTCATAGTAGTAAACAACTGTAGGTAAATCTCTTTTATTCGTTCGTTCATTGCCTTGAAACTTCTCCTTCAACGTATTCCTAATCTCCTGTGTTGTTTTATACCCATGGATATAGTTGGAAATAACGATAGGTAAAGCTACTCACAGTTCACGAATACATCTCTTGTCATTCACTTCTTTCCTCAATCGTGTTGCAGTCTTGTTCTCATTATGAGCAACAATACCAACAACTTCAATTGCAGTTGCAAAAAATGGACCATCTATAATTGTACAACATAGATCTTTGTCGATGTCATTTAGGTAATCTTCCACTCGATTAGCCCACTGGTCATAATACTCCGGAAGTAACTTTGGGGATTTTGTTGATGAATCGAGATGATTTGCTAAATTCATCATTGTATTAACATTCAAATTTGCCATCGATTGAATCAGAAAGATTGGAAAAATTAAATCGAAAAGAAATCAGATCAAATTAATTGAAACTTAACTGCAAATTCAGAGAATCAAAAGCTTTGTTCAAAGAAAATTGATTAAGAAACATGGAAAAGTTGAATTCAAATGGATTGAATCAACAAATGAAATCGGAAAAGTATTTCTTCAAAAGACTAGATGAATTTTGGTATGTTACCACTTGAGGAGTCAAGAATTCAATCAATTATTGATTTCGTAAAGTAAATGAACATGAGAGTAAATAAATTTGGTTTAGGTCTATTAAGTTTGGAAGGCAACACATGTTATAGTGTGAAAAATGATAGAGAGTACAAACCTTTTTTATAACCTATGCTTCAACACTATTTATAATGCCATCAACAGATTCAAAATATACTAAGAGACTTCGATATTAGGTACAAAGAATACAAATGCTCCTAGAAAAACATAAATATATCAAATTTACGTAAAATTCGATATAAACAACATAACTACCTTCAACATGAAGCTAATACGACTTCGCTATTGAATATCTTCACAAGATTCCATCTCTACACTGCGAACGATATTTCACCTTATCATTCTACACTGCCTAGCCCCACCTAACGGACCACGGACAAGCCTAATACTGAGACCAAGTCCAAATGTCTTAAAACTGTTATTAAGAAAAAAACAACTCATACAAAGAAATCCAAGTAGAAAATTGTTGAATTAAGTGAATGTGATTCACATAATGTTTTTACGAATAGGAAGTTGAAAATACCCTCCCAGTAAGTCAAAAAGCGAACCATATTAGGCACCAAGTTTCTCAAGAGATATAATATAGAGGCCCTTCGATCTGGCGGTGGATCACCCGATCATACTTTATCTATCTACTCAGGTGAAAAGGGTGCACCTATTTCAAATGAAAGTGG